>NC_135271.1:1280000-1520000 GCF_051311805.1 Agelaius phoeniceus
CTGAGCTTGCAATCCCAAAGCTCGGCCACGCCGCGCATGGGGCCGCGCGCGACGATGGCAGCCGTGTCTCCCCCGCCCGCTACGCCACCAGTCCCCCCCTCCTCTCCGCGCTCCCGGAGGGAGCCAGAGAGAGAGAGAGTGCGCGTGCGCATGAGCGAGCGACGAGGAGACGGAGAGCCCCGTCCCGGAGACAAGAACTGAATAGGGAGTGGGGCAGAGACAGCCCCGCGCGGGAGGACCGGCCGGGCGGTGGTGCGCACGACAGCATCAGCGGGGAGAGAGAGAGGAACGACGGTGCCCCTCGGCGCGTCCCGAGACCGTGACAGAAGCGGAGGGGGCGGGCGAAGGGAGGACGGGGTTGGAACAACCATCCCCAGCGCTCTCGCCACGCGCGCACGCTCGGAAGCATGGTACGGTACCGCCGCGGTTCCCACCCGCAGACAGCCGCCGGTGCGGGGGGACGCTGGGGGCGAGGCCGTGCCTTGCCTCTCCTTCTCGCCCTCCTCTCTCTTTCTCTCTCGGCCCTTGGCAGCGCCTTTCGACACCGTCTCTCGCTCTCCCCAGGTTGCCGTGCCACCGCATCCACGGCATGGTCCCGGCGAGGACGAGCTCCACCCCAGCGGCTTGCTCCGGGAGCGGGGAGCAACGGAGTGCTCCCCGAGTCTGCATTTAGGGGGACGAAGGCCCTGCACGGCAACGACAATGACTGCGACGATGACAACTGCAACAACGACGATGCCCGCCGGGCTGCAGTGAAGGGATTGAGGCCTCCTAGGGAAACGCTTCCCTCGCCGAACCCCTGACTGCCTTCCCTCGGGCACCAGTGGGACGCTGCTGCTGCCACCGCCACCACCACCCGCTGCGGGCAACAGGCCAGAGAGGCGACCCCAGCCATGCCACTAGTGTGGCCCCCGGATGGTTATTGATCATCAAGCGATCCTCAGACAGGCGTAGCCCCAGGAGGAATCCGGGGCTGCACGTGCCTTCGAATGGTCAATGGTCAATGTGTCCTGCAATTCACATTAATTCTCACAGCTAGCTGCATTCTTCATCGACGCACGAGCCGAGTGATCTACCGCTAAGATTTGTCTGGCTTTCGGGCACTGCTCACGCCAAGCGGCCCCTTTTTTTGTTACTCTGGGACCGAGGACGCAGGGGTGCACGCCTGGCTTTGACCATACGAGCACACAGAAACAGAAGGGGGAATAAAAACCAACTGGAGCAACCCACACTCCGAAGGCCGGCCAAGACGTGGGGGAGCCCGCGCTCCTGACCGCCTCCCCCGCGAGGGGTGACGCCAACCTCACAAATGCCATCCTTCGGAGGCGGACCAGGCACCCGGGCTCGGCTCGGCCTCCACGCAGAGGGCCACGCAGCGCGCGCTGGAATGCGGGAGGGCACGGCAGCCCCCCCGCGTCTCACTTTCACGGGATGACACGCACAAAATACATGGCACACGGCTGGGGGCACGCGGCCATCAGCCCCCACACACGGCGGCTCTCCCTGGGCCCCCGGCGCCGCGGGCCTCACGGAGTGCCGCTGCGCCGCTGTGTGGCCGGCTTATCTCTTTCCCCACTGCACGGCCTTCCCCTGGCTCGAGACGGCACGCGACGACGACGAGCCCCCACCGGCACGCCTCCTGCGGGACCACTCCCCTGCTGGGCGGGTGAGAGACCGGCGGACATGCTCCGCCCCCGGCCCTGGAGGCGGGCGCCACCGAGAGCCAAGCTGGCATAGCCAGGGCCCAAGGCCTGCCGGACGGAAGACCCCGCCGCCACCGGGGCCGCACTCCCAGGACCGCCACCGCTGCGTCGCACCGCCGGGGCCCCTTACCTCGGGCACGCACCCGGCAGAAGGCAGGACAGCATTGAGCTAGGGTGCAAGGCCTGCACTCCTCGTTTGCACGCGGAGACCAGGCGGGGAGAAGCGCCCCCGCGGCTGCCCTGCGCGCCTTCCTGAGGCCCACATGCGGCCGGGAAGGGCGATGGAGGATGCGACGAGCGGGGCCCGGGACGGGACCACTGACGGCTGACGGCGGGCGCCTTCTGGCTGACCGTCCCCGCAGGGAGGGACACCTGTTGAGCGGCGCCACGGCCGCTCTGCACGGGATCGCCTGCGCTCGCGGGCCTCTGCCGCCGGAGGGCCCACCGAGCGCTCACCCCCCCAGCAGGCAGGCAGTCGAGCCAGGGGACAGCTGGCGGACAACGGCGTTGCCAGTGCGCGTTCGAGGAGAAAAGGCTCCTCGAGGGGAGGAGAGGTGCCGGACGCGGCGCCGTGCGCGCCACAGACTGCGGCGGCAGGTTGAGGAGAGAGAGCGCGGGTGGGCCCCAGGGGCCGTGACCCCGCGGCTGAGGAAGGGCAGAGAGGGCGCACTCTGTGCTGCTGTCGCCCATTATGGCGAGGCGAGCGGGTCGGCCCCCATGGGCCACAGAGGGGGGGGGGCAGGGCACCCCTCCCTGGCGCAGCACGGTTTACCCCCATGGCGCGGGCGGGACAACGACAGCGACGGACAAGCGCGGCCGGTGGCAACGGGACAACCACTGCAGGGGATCGGTGGGAGTAGCTGCTCCCCACCCCTCAGTGGCACCCCGCATGGCCACCACCCGGTATGCCTGCCGCCACCGCCGCCAGCACTGCAGCCACCACGGCGGGCCACGCCGAGCCGCCCGAGTCTTTAAACCGCCGCCTGGCCCCGCCGGCCCCTTTCGGCAAACCCACAGCGTTTGACGACGCCGAGGGAAAAAAACTGGGGGGACCGCCGAGGCGCGGAGCGCTAGGTACCTGGCCCTGGGGCGAAGGAAACGACCTGCATGGCCCCACCGGGGTGCTTCCCCTGCTGCTGCCTTTGGGGGAGCGTGCACCGGCAGGGGCGCGCCCGACATCTGCCGCCACCACTGCCACGTCCTTCTCAGAGCCCGGGGTTTCCCTCAGTAGCCCAGCGCTGCGCGCTCAAGAGGACCGCCGTGGCTCAGGCCGCCCCACCACCCAGCTCCCTCGCCCTTGCCACCTCGGCCGCCGACGGGTGCCAGAGCCGGATGGCTGGCCGTCGCTCGAGGGGCACAGCAGCGATGGAAGGGACAGGCCCGCCTCCGGGAAGGGGCCGTGCCGAGCACCCCTCCCTCCTGACACTCATGCAGCTATCTCGCGCGCACACCGAGGAGAGCCGAGCTCGGGAGAACTCGGGCCGTGCCAGGGCACCTGCACGTGGCACGCTGGCAACCGGCGTTCGGCGGCGCCGGCCGTGGCGGCGAGAGGCTCAGGGGCCCGCGGCCGCACCCCCGCTCTCTGGCAGGGACGGACCGGCGGCAGAGCGGCGCAAGGCTGGGGTGGGAGGGGTGGTGTGGGGGGCGGGGGGGCAAGCCGCTGCAACAGCAGTGAGCGTGCCATGCTACTAGGCCTGGCCGCGACGCACGGTGTAGCGTGGGGAGAGCCCCGCCTGCGTGCACAGTGGCAGGCGCGCGTGACACGCTTCGCCACGCCAAGCGGCTTTTCCCCCTTCTCCCAATTCCGACCGCCCGCGCCCGGAGGTGCCGCACGCCTCCGGTCTCTCTCTCTCTGGGGCTGTGGCGCGCGGCAAAGGGGAAGGGTGTGTGGCCCCCGGTGCTGACCGGGGCCGGCGGTCAGGGGCCGAGCGTGCAAACGGAGCAGGCGCGCGAATGACACCGCGCGCATGCGGCCTGCCAGACGGCCTGGCACAACGCGGCCGGGGCCAAGCCCCACCAGTAATGATCCTTCCACAGGTTCACCTACGGAAACCTTGTTACGACTTTTACTTCCTCTAGATAGTCAAGTTCGACCGTCTTCTCGACACTCCGGCAGGGCCGTGGCCGACCCCGCCGAGGCCGATCCGAGGACCTCACTAAACCATCCTAATTGGTAGTAGCGACGGGACGTGTGTACAAAGGGCAGGGACTTAATCAACGCGAGCTTATGACCCGCACATACTGGGAATTCCTCGTTCATGAGGAAGAATTGCAATCCCCGATCCCCATCACGAATGGGCTTCAACGGGTTACCCGCGCCTGCTGGTGGAGGGTAGGCACAAGCTGAGCCAGTCAGTGTAGCGCGCGTGCGGCCCCGGACATCTAAGGGCATCACAGACCTGTTATTGCTCAATCTCGGGTGGCTGAACGCCACTTGTCCCTCTAAGAAGTTGGACGCCGACCGCTCGGGGGTCGGGTAACTAGTTAGCATGCCAGAGTCTCATTCCTTATCAGAATTAACCAAGCAAATGGCTCCACCAACTAAGAACGGCCATGCACCTCCACCCACGGAATCGAGAAAGAGCTCTCAGTCTGTCAATCCTGTCCGTGTCCGGGCCGGGTGAGGTTTCCCATGTTGAGTCAAATTAAGCCGCAGGCTCCACTCCTGATGGTGCCCTTCCGTCAATTCCTTTAAGTTTCAGCTTTGCAACCTTTGCAATACTTCCCCCGGAACCCAAAGACTTGGGTTTCCCAGGAGCTGCCCGGCAGGTCATGGGAATAACGCCACCGGATCACCAGTCGGCATTGTTTATGGTGGGAACTACGATAGTATCTGATCGTCTTCGAACCTCTGACTTTCGTTCTTGATTAATGAAAACATTCTTGGCAAATGCTTTTGCTCTAGGCAGTCTTTCGCCGGTCCAAGAATTTCACCTCTAGCAGCACAATATGAATGCCCCTGGCAGTCCCTCTTAATCATGGCCCCATTTCCGAAAACCAACAAAATAGAACCGAAATCCTATTCCATTATTCCTAGCTGCAGTATGCCGGCAGCCGGCCTGCTTTGAACACTCTAATTTTCTCAAAGTAAATGCTTCGGGCCCCGCGGGACACTCAGCTAAGAGCATCAAGGGGGCACCGAGAGGCAGGGGCTGGGACAGGCGGTGTCTCGCCTCGTGGCGGACCGCCAGCTCGATCCCAAGATCCAACGACGAGCTTTTTAACTGCAGCAACTTTAAGATACGCTATTGGAGCTGGAATTACCGTGGCTGCTGGCACCAGACTTGCCCTCCAATGGATCCTCGCTCAAGGATTTAAAGTGCGCTCATTCCAATTACGGGGCCTCAAAAGAGTCCTGTATTGTTATTTTTTGTCACTACCTCCCCGGGTCGGGAGTGGCTAATTTGCACGCCTGCTGCCTTCCTTGGATGTGGTAGCCGTTTCTCAGGCTCCCTCTCCGGAATCGAAGCCTGATTCCCCGTCACCCGTGGTCACCATGGTAGGCACAGACAGTACCATCGAAAGTTGATAGGGCAGACATTCGAATGGGTCGGCGCCGCTGCGGGGGTGTGCGATCGGCTCGAGATTATCTAGAGTCACCAAAGCTGCTGGGGGGGCCTGGGTCAGTTTTGGTCTGATAAATACACGCCTCCCCAGAGGTTGGCGCTCATCAGCATGTATTAGCTCTAGAATTACCACAGCTATCCAAGGAGCGGGAGAGGAGCGACCAAAGGAGCCATAACTGATTTAATGAGCCATTCGCAGTTTCACTGTACTGCCCGTGTGTGCATAGACATGCATGGCTTAAGCTTTGAGACAAGCATATGCTACTGGCAGGATCAACCAGGTAGCTGCCGCCCACGGTGGCGCCGCGAAGCGTCGCGCGAGCGCCCGGACAGAGCGCCCAGATGCGCCCGGCCCGCTGGCGAACTCACCCAGCGCCAAACCCTGACCGCCCTGGGCTTCTTGAGCTGCTCCGACCTGCGGGAGCAGCATCGTGGGCAAAGACACAGCGGCGGGCGGCGGCGTGGCAGTGACAGGCACTGGCGGCAGGGACGGCGGCCGGCCACATTGCGGCCCGGCGGCGCCTGGGGTGGGGAATGGCGCCACGCGCGAGAGATGCCCCTCGGCGATGGCCGACCCCAGTGGCCGGCCCTTCCCACAACGCCAGGGGCAAGGATCCGGGAGCGCTGCGCAGCTTTTCACCACTCGGATGGAGCTCGAGGCTTCATCTCTCTCTCTCTCTCTCGCTTTTCTTCCCAGGGCCTGCACCCCGGTTCGACACTCAGCCTCGCGCTCGAAATGACAGGCGCGGCGTGCGGAACGGGGCTCGGCTGGGGCTGACCCGCCCCCCCCCACCAAAGCCGAGAAAAACCCGCCCGCTGACCGGCCGCCGGTGAGGTTGGGCCGAGCGGGGCCCCGCTCACAGGGAGCAAACCCCGTCCTGGCGCGTTCCCCCACCAGGCCATGCAGAACACGCCGGATGTGCTAGAGGAGGCAGCGACCCGATGAGGCAGGCACGGCCCGGACACCGAGGCCCCTTTTCAGCCGGGGCGGCTTGCTCTGCAGCAGGTGGCGGAACGGCAAAGGAGTGCATGGACCAGGCTCTGTTCCACCTGCGTCCGCACCCCATCGGGTTCAGGCACTTTCGCCCTGTCTCTTTTCTCTCTCGCCTCTCTCCCTTCTCGTGGCTCAGCTCCAGCCGCACCACCGCCCGGCGCTGCTTGTGGTCGGCACCCACAAGGGCGCTACCCGGACCGGGGCCGGCACCGGCACCTCGCGTGGGTTTTTAAGGACACCTCAAGGCTCGCGGGACCATGCGGCCGTCAGACAGCTCAGGACAGTAGACGCCCTTCCCCAGGCCAGCGGGAGGGGCGACACCTCACCTGCGACGGGAAGCGAATTGGAAAGGAGACCGCCCTGCCCGAGCACTGGACTCCCCCCGCTGTGGCTTTCCCTGTGACAGAGAAGCCTCGGAAGGAGAGCGGGCCTGCCAGGGGCCCTCTCTGATGCCACCTGAAAAGCCACATCGATCAGGCGCGGCTCTGGGAAGGAGCTGCGCGAACGGCGACAAGGGCCCCACGGCCACGGTCCTGGGACAACGGCGACGGCTGCCCAGCCCACCTGCGGATCGGATTGCTCGCGGCAGCAGAGGAGCGCGGGGGGTGCCGCCACCCGCCCGCAGCCAACAACGGCTCCCCTTTAGGCTAGGCAACAGTGGGACTGGACCGGCCCCTGCCGGGCTGGGAGGGGATTCGGCGGCCCTCCCCCGCCTTCCGTCCCAGGGAAACTGGCCGAGCATGCAAGAACAAGTTCCACCGACCTGGCGCCACGGACCAACGGCTTTTTCCTGGCCTCGCGGTGGTCGGCTTTTCCTTCCGGAAAAAAAAGCCGGGGGACGGCACGACAAAAAAGGCACATGGAGGCGCGTTCACAACGACCCGTGCTAGCCACGGGGGCCGCGGGGCCAGGGGCCCGGGGAGTGGGCCGAGGTACGGACCTCACTGCCTCCCCACGACTGACCCACCGGCATCCTGCTCGCGCCTTGGTCGCAACGCTTCTCGGTGCCGCGGCTTAGGGCCGCAAGAGAAAAATAAAAAGGCCCGCGGAGGCCTGGTGGGCGCCCCCCCAACTCTGCCCGCTGCAACAAAAAGCAACGGAGCTGGCGCGGCAAACCCGGCCCCGCCCGGCATAAGCGGCTCAGCCACGACCAAGGTAGGCGAGGCGCTGCCGCCTCGCCCAGGACCAGTCCGGGGGGGCTCTCCGTCGGGTGCCGGGCCGATAAAAAAAAACCCCAAAAACTAGGCCAAAAAATTCTGCCCGCCACAACACGGGTCCCCGGCTTAAGGCCAAGGAAACGGGACGGCTTCAACAACACAGGCTGAGGACCACCACCGCCGCCGAGGCGAACCCACAGGCCCAAAACAACAGCAAATGATTCTGGAGCAGAGGCATTGCTTGGGGAAAACTCTCCCCTGCTTTGTCTGGGCAATCCTTAACCAGTGTCTTACATGGCTCTTGCTGCCAATTTCTTGCTCAACAGTGTGATAGATGAATCTCATTTGTGCTAACGATTGTAACTATATTTTAAATATTTTAGAAAATATTTGTTCAAAAGTAATCGAGGAAAAGGATATGGAATTAGTGTCACAAAATAGATGTTTTCAGATGTTCATGAGAAAACAGGTTGCAGGATGTAGTTTGAGATAAGTAACATCCGAAAAGGCAATAGGCCTCAGGATAATTAAAAAATCGGCCTTGAAATGGACAAAATTGGGATGATTCCAGCTATCGATGTAATCATAAGGCTTCTTTTTGGAATATAATGCTGGCTTCTATAACACAAGACTTGGGGTGCATGTGCAGCTTGTGGGGTTGTTCAAAGGACATAGATTTCAAGAATCAAAAATAGGAGGAGACTGACAGAAAATTATTGATGAATATGTATTAGCATCCAGTCTAGAAGTCGTCTTTGGATTCTTTATCTTTTGTATGGGAGGCAGGGTGAGAAACGCCCCCTGTATCCTGACTGGTTTTGCTTATGCTTTATCCAAACCACTGCCAAATTATTTTGGATCTGCTTGATTCTATTTGATTGCATGATTTCATATAAAATTGCTGCTCAATTAAAATTGGTGCTCAATTCTAATGTTGGTTTATTAAATTAGACATATAGGGACCTCATTCATAACAACAGCCCACCTCAGTCACCTACCCGTTGGGACTGTGCTTTCTACTGAGCCACTCCTGCCAGAAAAGCAGCTTTAAACACACCTCCAAGAAGGCACTGATCCAGATAAAGCACATCCATTCCCCTCTGCCCAGGGCCAGTCCCCTGTACATCTGGCAGCCTGCAAAATCTAACACCCCCTCAGGCTCCAACACATTGTTCCAGCCCAAAGCATAAAAGCAATTTGTTTTGTTAAAGCTGAAGTCATTCCTGCAGGTCCTCGGCCTTCCAAGGCCAACGCTACCACTCCAGAGGGAATCCTGTGACCCCGAGCATTTGATGGTGACCACACCTAAGCAAGAGGTGGCTCCTTCAGCAGGAGAATGGCACATGGTAGTGCTGTGCCTTTGTGTCCCCAGCCTTCCCCCCATTGTTTCAGCAATGGCAGCTACACTTAGGCAGCTTCAGCAGAGCTTATTTGTGTTGGCTGAGTGCAGATCAGGACTCCCAGCCCACCTCTAACAGCAGCTTGCAATGACAACAGCACCTGCACACTGAGGTATTTCGCTGGAGGCAAGCCTGTCACAAGCACACACTCTCTTCAAACTTCCCATCAAACAGAAAGGAGAAGAGCAGGAAAAGGCTACCTTTGGACCAGTCTTCCCCAGCTCTACACATGGGCCAATTCTGGGTAGAAAACTCCCGCCACTGCTGGCCTTCTTCTTCATGTTGAGAAACTTCTCCCACAGGAACTTAGAGGGAAGCAGCTGAAAGGCAAAAATAAACCAGCTAGAGCCTCAGAGGTGGGCTTGTTCACAAAGGCTTTTCTTGAACAAGTGGCACTGGTGAACAATTTGTGGTCACTCTGTCCAGGACAGTCCTGGAAGCCCTGGAAGTTGCTTGCTGAAATACTCAGCACCAATAAATTAACAATACAGAGTGCAATACACATACTCCAACCACATGGCTCTGTCCCATCAGCTTCTCCGTGACTGCATGTGACATGGTTGGGGATTTCTGCTCTTTGGGCATTTCTTTCCTCTTTAGGTTCATTGGATTGAGGCAGTGACCTTTTCAAAGAATGGGGACGAGCTCTCAGAACTGCCCTGACTCCATCCCTGTACAGCACTGAGAACTCACAGCAAGGAGATATCACTGCTGGCTGAGTCCAAGAGAGGCAAGAAAGGAACGCTGCACCAAGAGTGAGGAGCACAGGAATGTGTCCAAGTTGTAGTTCTCTCTGTTAATTAGCATTTGTTTTCTCTCTCTGGGCTCACAGACCCCTGCAGAGAAGAAAACAGAGGGATCTCCTGGACAGAGCCTCAGCACTGGGGCATCTTCAGTCAAGTGAGCTCCAGACACCAAGGGACATTTGTGGCCCTGGCTCCAGGGAGCAGGAAAGAACTGTACAGCCCTCAAGATTCCTACCAATCCAGAGCTTTCAAGAGAAGCCAACTCCTTTGGGACAGATACCATCAACACATGGTAAACCAAAATCAGGGGAGAATTCCCAGCACAGGAAGATTTCCACCATCCTGCAGAACAAAGGTGTGATGGTGTTCACAGGGGTCTTACGATGAGGGAAGAGACGAGGATCTGACTCCATGGTTCAGCAGGCTTGATTTATTATTTTGTGATATATAATTTATTAAAACTACACTAAAAGAATAGAAGAAAGGATTTCATCAGAAGGCTAGCTAAGAATAGAAGAGGAAGGAATGATAACCAAGGCTTCTGGCCTGGACCCTCTGTCTGAGCCAGCTGGGCTGTGATTGGCCATTAATTACAAACATCCAACATGGGCCAATCAAAGATCCACCTGTTGCATTCCACAGCAGCAGATAATCATTGTTTACATTTTGTTCCTGAGGCTTCTCAGCTTCTCAGGAGGAAAAATCCTAAGGAAAGGATTTTTCATACAAGATATCTGGGACACAAAGGTGCTGAGACATTTTCTTCTGGACGTGCTGCAGCAGATAACTTGCTTTGCTGTACACTGTGTCTGCAGGGCTGGATCCGTGCCCACACAGGAGCTGGGAGAGAACAGCTGCTTTGGAAGCTCTTCCAGGTGGGACCAGCCCTCTCTCACAGGGCTTTGGGCAGAGTTTGAGCTTCCCGCCCCAACATGCTCAGGTGCCCAAGGGCAGCTTGGTCTTGACACCAGCAGGGGGCTATTTACAAATCACAAACGGGACAGGGCTGCTGTGGAACTGCCTTGAGCTGTCTTATTTTCCAGCATCAGTCTCATTACATGGTTATGACAATGGGAAGATGCCAGCAGCTCACATCCCAGGCAGCAGACCAAGAACTTAATGTTACAACTTCCTTTATAAGTTTCTTGACCAATCACATAAAGCAAAAGCACATTGACAGTAGTTCTATCCAACCACTATAAGCACACGTACCTTTGGTTAAAACAATGCTTGCTTATTTTGAATACAATACCTGCTTGTAAGCCTTAAAGCACAATGCACAGAGCTCCATTATTAAGCCTAAACCCTCCTAATATCTTGCTAGATAAACTTTTCTGTAGCTTAGGGAGTTATTCTAGACAAGCGTTAATACACAGACCACTGTTCTATTTGTCCTTGCTTTTCTACTTTTTAAATAATTTTTCTGCTGGCCTATCTCATCGCAGCTGCTTAGCTCTAATCACAGTTCTACTGTATCTGAGGCTGCCTTTTGCAGCTTTCCCAAAACCCACTGCTTTTGTAGATTCCCACAATTCCCCCTCTCTGTTCATCTCAAAAGAAACCTTCATAATTGTGTCGTTTATTACTTGCGTTTCGTAGCCTTACTAGAATATTTCTGCTTATTACCTACTTAAAGCATTTTCTTGCTTGCACTAAAGCAGGGGCAGGGAGAGCAGGGACACCAGGGCAGTTTGCAGCCTTAACACAGCCCACTGGGTACTTACAGTGAAAGATGTCAGTCTTTCCCTGGACAAAACACGAGGTGTCGAGGTCTTCTTTGGGAATCCAGAAGCCATTTTGAAGGCAGGATCTCCCAGATGAGTGACAATGCCTCAACAAAACTGGAAGAAGCAACAATGGAACTCTGAAAATCCAGAACCCAGTTCATGGCAGATTCAAGGCATATACTGGTGCTAAAAATTTTCTATGATTTGAAAGTAGCTATGTGCTTGTTTGGTCTAAGTAGCTAGTATGTTAGGCCTCTAGTTGGACTTTATTTGAACTATAGGGCTGCCTTGTGCAATTCAAAGATGGATCATACTGAAAACTGGAGCTAAAAATCTGAACATTAAGAATAGTTAGAACAGACAAAGCTGCAGCCTAAATATTACTTTAAAATGGCAAGAGTGGATATCCTCTTCTTTAGGCTAAAGCACCCCTGATCTCTCAGCTGCTCCTCACAGGACTTGGGAGAGACTGGAATGTTATGGCTAATGGCTTAAAAATTGTTAGAAAGGACTTTCTGCCCATTGGGACAAAACTGTATAAAGAAGCTGCGACCACCCAAGCCCACCCTTCCCTGAAAATGCCTCTGGACTGGAACTTGGCACTGGGAGTTAAGCTGCCTAAGGGAACTTGAGACAAGACAAAGGTGACACTATTGTCCTATTAGCTCAGGCCTGGGGAGAAGTAAACAAGGCTGCAGAGAAAAACCTATCCACAACAAAGCCAAACCCAGCAGCTGTCCTGAAAATCAGCTCTGTCTGGCTTCAAGGTGGGCAAGTCATAGCCACAGACTCGTCTGCTGAGGCCAGGTTTGCACACAAACCTCCCATCAAAGACCTCCACAGTGCCCCCAGACCCATTCCTGAGGCCTTGCACCAGACAACTGCAGGGCACGCAAAGTAACACAACAGATCTGAAAATCCAGAAGCCAATTGATGGCAGACTCAAAGGACAGACAGATGCTAAAGATTTTCTATTATTTGAAAGTAGCAATAGACAGAGTCCAACTTGCCCCACCCCAGGGAGGCACCTGGGAGGTCCCACCTTGCCCAAATCTGCAGGAATCCATTGGAGTCTTACGTTTTGCGAGACCTCACCACAGAGAAGACCAGAAGAGGATTTGATGGTATGCCAATGGGATCCATGGAATGGTGATGTTTTTCACTTCATCTGTCTCTGTCACTCTCCTTCTTCCCCTTCTTCCCAACCCCCCATCCCCCCCCGCCCCTGCCACCCCCCGCTTCTTTTTCTTTTCCTTTCTCTCTCTCTTCCTCCTATTTACTGTTACATAAAATCCAGACTATTGATTTTGGCATATGGTCTCATTTGCACCTCAATTCACAGGCCTCTCCCTAATAATTTTAATAGCCAGATGATAACAACCCACTGAAACTTGATGAAACTTGAACAGACCTCATTCACCTTTAAGCAGTTTAAGCAACCACTAGACGGGGAAAAAATGTATAGACCAGTACATTTAGAAAATGTTGCATTCCTTCAGTGAAAAAAAAAAGCACAATCAGTAGAGCATATATTGTTCATCCACTCAGCTGTGCATTGTGGTGGTGTTCACAGGGGTCTTAGGATGAGGGAAGAGATGAGGATCTGACTCTTGATTTATTATTTTATGATATATATTCTATTAAAATTATACTAAAAGAATAGAAGAAAGGATTTCATCAGAAGGCTAGCTAAGAATAGAAAAAGAAAGAATGAATAACAAAAGCTTGTGTCTCAGACAGAGAGTCCGAGCCAGCTGACTGTGAGTGGCCATTAATTAGAAACAACTCTAGGAGACCAATCACAGATGCACCTGTTGCATTCCACAGCAGCAGATAACCATTGTTTACATTTTGTTCCTGAGGTCTCTCAGCTTCTCAGGAGAAAAAACCCAAAGGATTTTTCATAAAACATGTCAGTGACAGTGCAGACCACTGAACTGCTGCACCAGAAGACGGGCATTATCCCATCCTGTATTTCCCTTTGGCATTCTCTCTCAGAGTGCAGATGAGACAAAACCAAAAAGTTCATCTTGAGTCAATCTTTACCTTCAAAGGAAATTCAGGAACTTTCTGCAGAGGCCAATGCTCTGCACACTGATGAACTCCTTGCAGAGGCCAATGCTCTGCACGCTCAGGAACTTTGCAGAGGCCAATGCTCCGCGAACAATTCCCCTGGCGAATCGCCCGGTGAAGCCGCCTGCAGGAGCCCAGGATGCGCACAAGCAGCCAGGGCCGCGTTCTCAGGCAACTGAGGCCGCGCCACTGTCACAGACGCTGCCGCCGCCTTCGTGGTTTCCAGGCACCCGCGGAACCCGGCAGCCGCCGCCCTTTCCCGGATCCTGCCCCTCCCGGCCCCGCACGCCCCCCAAGATGCTGCCGGGGCTCGGGGGCTTCGTCTGCCTGGGCTGGGGCTCGGCCTCCCCTGCGGGACAAGGTGAGGGGGGGTGCCCGGGGGTCGTGTCCCCCCGGGAGCGTGTGTGAGTCCCCCATGTCCCCCCCAAGCCGGGGTCACCCCCTTTTCTCTGCCCAGAGCTCCTGAGCCAGCTCCTGCTGCCCCCTGGGAGGGGCTTTGGGGAGCCCCCCGGGGACCCCCTTGAATGCCCATTCCTGGGCACTGGGACCCTTCGCATCTCCTTCCCCAGCTGCAGGACCCCCTGCACCCCCTTATCCTGCCCCGACACCCCCTGCACCCCCTTTCCCGGGTATCCTCCTCTCCCAGCCCCTGGATCCCCCGTTTCCATGAGCCCGGGGACCCCCGGACCCCATTCCCGGCCAGCCCGGGGCACCTCAGCCCCAGGCCTTCCTTTGCCCGGCGAGCGGTGACGTCACTGCAGACTCGGGCCGCCATTGGCCAGCAGCAAAGAGCGGCGCCACTGGCGGGGCCGGGCCGTGAAGAGCCTTGAGCTGTGAGGGGCCCTGAGGGGCCATGAAGGGCCGTGAGGTGTCACTCTTGCGCCCAGAATGACACAGGAACAGGCAGGAGGCAGTATTGCAGAAAGACTAAAAGAAGGTTTAATTCAAGAGAACCGTGCGGTTTTTATAGAGTGATACGATATATTCTGTTTGATTGGCTAGTTAACAAAAACACATTCTTTATACACCGTCCTTGAGAAGAAGAGAAAGATGAAGTAGAAGAACACCACCTGCAGATTGTTTATACTGAAGTTCTCACATTCTTACAACTTGCTAATAATTCTCACAAGCTGCTGTGAGAAACACTTGCTGTTTCTCTCTGTGCCATGGCATCCACAGTGAGGGGCTGTGAGGGGTCTTGGGCAACTGTGAGGGAGCCATGAGGGGCCTGTGAGGGACCATGGGGAACTGTGTGGTGTTATCTTTTTATACTAAAAACTACGTGTACACTATTTACAATAACTTCTCAATACTTATCACCTATGTTAGACAGTGAGTTTTTACTCTAAACTAATCTAAAAATGCCAACATCACTTAAAAGATGGAGGAAGAAGGAAAGGAAGGAAGGAAGGAAGTGTGATAAATGAATTCACTGGATTCAAGGATCATACAATTATAAATTTATTATTATTATTATGCAAGCAAGAATAAGCAAAGTTCAGCACTGGGCGGCCGGGAGTCTCCGCTCCTCTAGGCTCGCACCGTTCCTATCCCCAAAGTCCACCTTTTATTGCCTTTTTCTCCCGGGTCCAGGGATGACGTGGTCTGTCTTTTGCGCTTGCTCGTTCAGTTGCTAGGGGGTCTTTTTCTGCCTTCTGGTGGTCGTGGGATGAAGGCTCCAGGTCTTCCTCTTTGAACCGCTGAGTGAACTTTTCCTTCTAAGGCATACCTATACAGTGGAATTTTCAGAACCCTATACGATTCCTGCAAGCCTAAGCAATTCTTGCGACTTTAGGGATTGTTATTACAGCTCTCCTCTGTGACCTCTTAGGTGAACTTTTCTTTACCATGGAATTCCAAAGCACTACACGATTCCTGCAAGCCAAGCAACCATATGTGAACCATATGTGGCTATACATTTAAAATAAAGCGGTTTTAGCTATTTAGTTATGGCTTTGATATTGTATAACTATTTAGCTATTGATTAAATTAATGAACAAATATATTGCTACTTATTACACCAAGGTCTCAGCTCAAATGCTGTGTTTAATTCTCAGCTTTGCTGACAAGACCAAAGGTCCTACATTTCCCTGCATTTGGGTTTCCAACAACACTGATGCTGTTAGTTGCAGAGTGCCCGGGATCCGTCTTGCCAGTCAGCTCTGGCAGGAGGGAGGCAGCTGCCAGGGGGCTGCTTGTGGCCTCTGACAGCCCCATTGCTCAGGGCTTGCCAGCGCCCCAGCCCCTCAGGCCCTGCCCCAGCCCAGCCAAGCTGCCCGGCAGCAGCGCCACAGCCCCACAGCAGCTCCAGAGCAGCCCCATCCAGAGGCACCTGGGAGCCCTCGGCAAGGCAGGCAGCAGCACACGGGCGGGAGGACACGGATGGCGCTTCCTGCCTGGCACAGGGCTTGTGGCCATCTCCAGGCACCGCTCTGGCAGGGATCCCCGCAGCTCCGGCCCCTGCCCAGCCGCTCTGTGGGCAGCACAAAGGCTTCAGCAGAACCACCAAAGACCAAGGGGCTTCTGGCCATTTTCCCTGCAGCACTGCATGCCTGGGAAGCTGGCTGAGCACAAGCACCCTTTTCCCTCTCCTCCCCTATGCCCTGTGGACCCTGGGCAGCAAAAGAAAAATCTTGGGAGTCTGTCTATTATAACATAGTCTATATTTACATTGGAAAGGAAAAGGATAAAAGGAAAAGAACATTCTTGAAGAAACAGAAAATTCATCCTGACTCAGGTGGCCCCAGCAAAAAGAGCTTCTGGGATCAGCTCTCCTCAGAGCTCCAGCAGGGCAGGCAGCCGAGCTGTGAGAGACGAGGCCGTGTCTTCCACGCCCTGCGCAGGTGATTTCGGAGCCACTGGAAGCTGGAGATGGGAGCCCGCTCTCCTGCCTTGAGGATGCACAGAGTTTGAATTGCCAGGCTTCCGACGGCGAGGCTGATGTCATTTGTTTTGTCTTCAAGGGCTGCAAGAGAGAGGAACAGAGCCACGGTCAGAAGCTGGAGCTGCGGGGAGCCGAGGAGAGCTGCCTGCCAGGGCCATCGCAGCTGGGTTTTGCCATGGCCAGGAGGGAGCAGGGAGCAAGGGGATCAGCCCGAAGCTGCTGGCCAAGAATGGGCCACGAGGCCCTGAAATCTCAGGGTGCTCTGGCCCCGGGAGCAGAGCCCTCTGCAGCCGGGGCAGGGCTTGCAGCTGTCCCCGGCAGCCCCCGCTGTCAGCCCGCTGGCCTCACTCACCAGTGCAGATCAGCTGCAGCTCTTGCTGCTGCCCCCTCAGGTGCCGCCCGGCCATGCCTGTGAACACAGAGCCTGTCAGGGCGCCAGCGGCACAGCTCCCTGCCGGCGGCGCTGCCGGCGCTGTGGCCACACGGGCTGCTGGCCCGGCAGGGCTCAGCCCGGGCCCTTGCCGCACGCTGCCGCCCCAGGGTACGGCTGCCAGAGGGCGGCAGCAGCAATGCCCAGGCCGGGCGGGGCTCCACGGCGCCGGGCCCGGCTGGCGCTGCCGGGGCAGCAGGCGGGGCTGGGGCCGAGCTGTGGCGGGCCGGGCCGGGGAGGGAGCCCGGGCTCGTGGCTCACCCATGAACCTGACGGCCGCCTCTCGCAGGGGCTCCTGTGGGCTCCGCAGGTAGCGCAGGGCCCGGCGCAGGTGCTCGGCCGCTCTGCTCCTGTCCTCTGCCAGCTGCAAAGAGCGGCAGGAGGGAAGGGTTGGCGCGGGCTCCGCCCCTGGGCCGGGCGCTGCCTGCGCCCAGCCCCGGCCTCCCCTGGCCGCACAGGCCTGAGGCGCGGCCAGCAGCCGCTGGCCAAGGGCTCCCGAGGGCAGGGGGCAGAGGGCCGGCTGCTGCCCGGGGAGCCGCGGTGCTGCCCCGCAGCCCCGCCGGGCCGGGGCTCCGTTGACACCCGGCTGGGGCCCACGGGAGCCTGGAGAAGAGCCCGCGCGGCCTCTGGCTGCAGCAGCGGGCAGGGGCACAGCTGCTCGGCCCCGCACACTGAGCACTGCCCTCAGGGGCCTTCTCCAGGCTGAGCCTGTGGCTTCCAGGCCGTCCTTACCAGGCACTTGCTGAACTTCCACAGTTTCTGCTCCTTCAGCAGCTTTTTGAGATCCCTCCTCTTCATGAACTTGACCGCATAAAGCAGTGTTTCCCGAGAAGCCTGGAGAGCAGCAGAGACGTGGAGATGGCCCCACAGCCCAGGGCACGGGACTCACCTCCCCGTGCCATGGCCTGGAGGAGGCTGAGGTCCAGCAGGCGCAGGGCAGGAGGCAGCCCAGCCCCCTGCCAGGGGGACAGCAGCAGCCCACCAGTCCTCACCTCTGCCACACGCTGATTCTCATCATTGCAGTGGAAGAAGAGTGGAAGCAGGCTCTGTTGCACAGGGCTTTCCAAAGGTTTTTCTCTCTCTTCCAAATACTCCATCATGTCTCGGAAGAGTTTGATGGAGAGCAGCTGTACCTGGCTATTATCCTGTATGAAAAAAAAGGAAAAACTACCTCAGCATTGGCTCCTCCAGGGCCCCCTGGGCACAGGGCTGGAAATGCACAGGGCACACAGTTTCCAGGCAGCAGCCAGTGGCTGTAGCTGGGGGCACAGAGCCTTACGTGGTCAAAGAGTGGCAGGAGCGCCTCAGCCAGCTGCAGGGCAATGGTGGTTGCCATCAGAATGTGTTTGTGCAGGAGTATAAAGCTGAGTGTGATGAGTGTCATCCCAGCTATCTCTGCATCATTGTCCCCCAGTAGGTCCATGAGGCTTTCGGTCAAGCTCCACATTCTTTCGGCCTGTGCGGAACACAAGTCTGTGAAAGGCCAGCCTGCTGCTGCAGGGCCCAGAGGCCAAAGGCCTGTCCCGAAGCACTGGGGCAGCTGAAGTGGGAGGCAGGAGAGCTGGGAGCAGCTGCCCCAGCGCCCCAAGCCCAGGCAAGGCCAAGCCACTGCGTTCTCAGCACAGCTTCAGCCACCGCCCCCTTCTCACCATTGAGGGATCATCAATGAGCTCGAGAAGGGCCCTGAGCGCCAGGCGACGCCTCTCCCTGCACTCGCTCTGAAGGTACCGTGAAGAGACCTTCACAACACTGTCCCCACATTCACTGGGGTCCAGGCACTCAAGGACCTGAAAGGCACAGGGCAGTGACAGGGAGCCGGCCGGCAGGAGCCCGGAGCCGCACAGGGCTGGGCCCAGGCAGCAGCAGCAGCAGCAGCAGCAGCAGCAGCAGCAGCAGCAGCACAGGACGCGGGCACCGTCCCAGGCGGCTGCGGCGACAAGAGGGCAGAGAGCTGGGAGGCAGCTCAGCCAGGTAGCACTGGACACCCAGCTCACCTCCACAAGGAATGCCAGGGCGGGCAGATCCCAGTGTGGCTCCTGTGTGCTGAGCAGCCAGAGGAGGTGGAGTGCAATACTGGAACACAACCGAAGACAAGCATGGCGCATCTCCCTAGGAGGGTGAAAAAGGGACCAGGAACCTGAGTAAATGTCTCCAAAGACAGGCTCACAGAGCCTGGTGGTCTTTCACCACCGTCCTGCAAGGGGCCCTGGGCCCTTAAGGAGGTGTCTCGTGCTGCGCTCTCTCCCCTCCAAACCTTTTCCAGTCTGCTTGGCCGTCCCTCAGTGTGTCCTTAGGCATCCCTCAGTGTGTCCCAGGGCCTCGGGGTATGTGTGGGACAGCTCGGGCACAAAGCACAAATGCCGGGAGCAATGGGGAGAAGGGGAGTCTCACCTGGCCAGCAGACCCACGGCATAGTGGCGGGTGTCAGCACAGAGCAGCGTGTCCCAGCCACGTTTGCGTTCCACTGACACTACCACATCCTTGTACTGCTTTTGGCAGAGCAGGGACTTCAGGGTCTGCACTGCGAACCTGTATGCACAGCAAAGGCCAGGTCACACAGGTAGCACTGGCTCCTTGGCAGGCCACGTGGCAGGGACAGGAGGAGTGGGATGGAGCACCTGTTGGGGCTGATGGCAAGGCCGTGCTCTTCCAAGCATTCCTTCCAGAAGGTTTGCACCTCCTCTGGCATCTCCTCTGTGCTGAAGAACACTTGGAAGAGCAGATGCACAAATAGGCGGGGGAAATACGGCCTCACCACACGTGGGACAGGGGGCTCCTGGAGGATCTTCCACATCACCACGGTTGCCTGCAAAGGACAAAGCCCCCCGAGACAGCGCTCAGTGCCCAGGTGTCCGTGTGGCAGGGCCCGAGCGTGGCAGGGAGAGGCCCGGAGAGAGGCAGGGGGAGCACGGGGCCTGCTGGGCCTGAAGCTGCCCCGTGGGCCAGGTTTCAGGCCAGCGCCTGAGGCAGGCAGATGCAGTGGGGGAAGGAGCATGGAGAGCTCTGGAGAGGCGGCCTTGGGGCCAGCAAAGGCCACTTGCAGAAACTCACAGCCAGGCCAAAGACACCCGTTTGGTCCCCATCGGAGGTGCACGTGCTGTGCTCTGGCCAGCTCCCCAGCACATCCAGGAGGATCAGCTGCACTGGCTCTGCAGTCCTGGACGAGCACATGATGGTCTTCCACATGGTGATGGCAGCTCTGCGGGGTCAGAGCTCTGTCTCAGGTGGGGTCTCAGACACAGCACCGGGGAGAGCTGAGCTGGCTGCCAGTTCTGCCTCTGCCCACTGGCCCTGGCCAGCAGCAGCCAGGCAGCCCAGGCCTGTGGGGACAGAGCCCTGAGGGGCAGGGAGGGAGCATGGCAGCAGGTTTAGGGGCCGACGTGCCAGGGCTGGGAAAGGCAGCAGCCAGAGGGCCCTGGAAGTCTCTGTTGCTCAGACACCTGCGGCAGGCTGTACAGGGTGATGGGCTGCGGAGGCCTGAGCCCTCTGGGCAGGTGGGCCCCATACCTGTCACAGGACGGGGCCACACGCAGGAGCGTCACGACTGTGTCACCCGGGTGTGCTTTGGTGAGTTTCAGCAGGGCCTTGTCCAGCCTGTGCTCGGCAGAATCATTGGCCAGGAGCCACTGGTGGATGAACCTCACCATGGCGGGCACCTGGAGAAGGCACGGGGAGACTCGGAAAGCTGCCAGAGGGAGCAATGTCCCCAGGGTCCCCAGAGAAGTACTTCCCTTCCCAGCACACTGCCATGGCCTCAAAGGCTCCCAGGGAGCAGCAGGCGTGGCTGGGGAAGCCACGTGACTCATGGGGGAATGGAAGCCTGGCCCCAGGCTGCTTACTTGTTCTGGCCTGGCAACACCCTTCTCCAGGAGCAAATCCAGCAGGGCGGCACTGGTCTCATGATGGAGGAGCTCTGAGTGAGCTCTGAGCCCAGTGCCCATGGTGCTGGTCTCTTCCTGCTGAATGCTCCGGATGAAGTCGCAAACAAACTGTAGGAGAAGGGCAGGAAGCCGGGGATGTTGCATGGAGTGCTGCACACACGGTGCTGGACTGAGCAGGGACAGCAGGCCCAGCCCAGCTGGGGGTGGCTGCAGGTACCTGCGCTGTGCTGCGGAAGAGGCCACGGCTGGATTCCTGCTCTTGTGTGCGCTCCACGGCTGCATCTGGCAAAGAGCGAGCGCAGCCAGAGCTGAGGGGCTGCGGGAGAGGCCGGAGAACACAACCCAGCCCTGCGCCCCCCAGGCAGGGAGAGCCCCGGGATGCCCCAGGGGATGGAGCACGGCCACTGCGGGGTGTCTGCCTGGGCCCTCTTCCATCCTGTCTGTGGGCATTTCCCCAGGGGATTGCATGGGATGGCATGGGATGGGATGGCATGGCATGGCATGGCATAGCATGGCATGGCATGGCACGGGATGAGATGGGATGGGGCCAAGTTGGCTGCAGGCTCCAGCCCTGCAGCCCAGCTCTGCCACTCACCCTCCTGGGGTGGATGGAAAGGCACCACCTCCTCAGTCTCATGTGCTGGGGCAGCTCCAGGGCCTTCTTCCTCCTCCTCCTCCTCCAGCCAGGCCATCTTGGGCACTCTCGGGGGTCTCTGCTCCATGTCTCTGCCTGGAGCTACTTGCAGGAGAGGTGCCCTGGGAAAGCTCCAGGGCACCAAGTCCCACGCTCTGCCCTTGAGGGCAGCTGCAGAATAGAAGCCTCGCAAGGCCACGGGTCACCGAGTTCTGTGCTCTGGCCTCGAGCTCAGCTGCAGGAACAAGGCTGCGGAAAAGCTCGGGCTCAGACGGGAACAAGCGTGCTGTGCGGGGGCTCCTCACGGCACTGCTCTGTCCTGTTGTGCCCCGTTGCGGGCTCCCAGCTCCCGGGCAAGCTTCTATTTCCCACGTGTCACAAAGGGGCCTTGGACACCGGGTTCCGTTCCATGGCACGGTGACCGTGCTGCAGCGTGCCAGCCAGGGCCCTTGCACACACTGCCGCCTGCCCTGGGGCCGCCCCCAGCCCAGCCAAAGTGGCCCAACTTGGAAGGAATGCCTGGCCCCAGGTGTCTAAGGCAGCCCCACAGGATCTTTAGGAAGGGCTCAGAACATCAGCAAACGCTGCCCTGCTCTGCGGGCTCAGGGCAGCAGAAGGAGCCCCCAGGGCTGCCGACGCAGCCGCGCCAGGAAGGGCCCGGGGCCTTCCAGGGAAGCTGGCATGGCCTCCTTGGGACACGTCCCGGCCCGTGGCCATCCCAAACCCATGGGTGTTACACGCACAAGGAATGTGTGGGCCCGGGCACGAATGCTGCTCTGAGCCCTGGGGCCCAGGCAGCGCTGACAGCAGCAGCTGTGGCAGAGTCCCCGCCCAAGCAGAGCTGCCACCCCCCGAGCCCTGGCAGCGCTGGTGCCCGTCTCCTGCCCCAGAGACCTGTGCCCCCGGGGGGCTTCTGTGCCACAGGGAGCCAAAGCCCACCTGCATTGGGGGCTGTGCTCCTTCCTGCAGGGGCTGATGGGCAGAGCACCTGGAGAAACTGCTGGCAAGACTTGGTCTCTGTCAGATGATGTTGCTCCTTCCTGAAATGAATTATTTTCATGGAAGGGATTGGCAGTAGCACCACAACATCATCAGTTTCCGAGTTTCTCAAAAAAATCAGATTTCAGTGGAATGCTGTGCTTTTCTGACTCTCTTTCCTGCATTCTGGAAAAAAAAAGAATCTGCCCAGCCTCTGATATTCTAGGCTCCAGTTACTGTGTGTCTGTCTGTGGCAGCTCATGTCCACACTAATCTGCATCCCTGCTGAGCGTGGCCATGGACAGCCAAAAATAGGGAAGTTCCCCAGTGAACATCATTGCAGACACATGGGGATGTGCAGTGGATAGAGATAACTGGGAGGAGAAGCTGTTCTGTGTGTCTGATTATGGTGCTGGTGCCCAAAAACTAGGCAAGAAAACAGCCCTCAATAGTATAAGGCCTATGGAGAAGATATTTGTTTATTCAATGCCGGGAGTGAGGGGCATTGCTCCGCCACAAACTCACTTATCCATCCTTTGAACAGTTCTAGCTTTTATACATGTTTTACTGCATGTGCACATTATACTTTCCCCACCTTCATATTGCAACACATTTTCTAATCCCATGATGATGCAAGCCCTTGTAGCACATGCACGGTTTCTGCACAAGGTGGTCATCAGCCTCTGGTGGTCATTTTGGATGAAGGCTCATAAGTCTTCCTCGTGCTTGAGTTCTCACGCCTGCTTCTTGTGCATGCTCTATAGGATTGTCTGCTCCAACAGCCAGTGGTCAGCTTTTGCAGGTAGCTTGTTCTGCTAAATTTGCTGATTTCCAAAAGGTGCTTCATTCGCCTACCCTGTTACAAAGTAGCTACTTCTTTCTGCACAGCTACAACTTTTTGTGTAGCTCAAGCATTATCTCATTGCCTAGGCATCAAGTCCGCCCTTTCTTTTATCCTTTGCAAATTCTTTGGCAACTATAGTCCTGTTGTGCTCTCAAAATATTTACCTGTTTCGATCCTTTACGTCATTTTGTTTTGCTTCCATTCGTGATATGTGTTGGCAGTTTGTTTACAATACCATATGAAACATTGGCTCATCATGCAGGTTCCTAAGAATGGTATTCCAGTTCCTAAAATTCCTACCAAAAGTTGTGTAGGCCAGTTCAGATTAGGTAGCCAAGATGTCAGAGTTTCCCTCAAATATTTGCTCCAAGATGTAATGCCTTGGGTTACTGCAGGGAGTACTTGTGCCTGTTGCCAAATGGCACAGATATCCATTGCTATTTGCCCTGATTGATTTATAGCAGTGCAACAACTGGCATTAATTAGAATACAAACTCCTCCCATTTGGCTGTTACCTGCGGTTTTGAAAGACTACTTCTTTTAGTGAGTCTGTTTCTCTTTGTAGTCTTCCCAAGGCATCTGCTGTTGAATTAGCAATCAGTTCTATTTCGGCTGGGATGTCTGAAATTGCCTTTTCCAGTTGTGCAATTCCGAAATTTGGGAGCAACGCCCTCACAAAACTGTGGAAACTCTTGCTGTATCACACCACTGGGTTATTGGGTGTTCTCTTTTCCACAGTCCTCGAATAATACCCGTCATTTCATGAGTTTGATTTATGCCTGTAACCAAGGGATAAGGGATCCCATGGTACATTGGCCAGTCCAGTTACCTGCTAGTTGTTTTAATGCTATTCCATTCCCACAAAGGCACCCAGATGCATCAGGAAAAAGGCAGTTGGTGGTAATTCTCACTGACTTGTTTCCCCTATGTCTATCAAAAAGACAGTTTTTCCATCATCACTCACTGCCTGGGTGCCACTGACCCACCCAGCTGTGTTAGCAGAAACGCTGCCGAGATTTGTTCCAGACTTGTTCAGCCCTGTGTGTCTGTGACTGACTCGTTGAGAGGCTGTAATGGAAAAGGGGCTTTCCCAAGAAGATCCTGCCTGTCTACATTGAGCACCAGCATTGTGGAAGCTGTGGGGGCTCAAATCTGACCAATTGCTTGATGGTAGCCCTGTTAAGGGAAATTTCCATTGTTGCACCTCTCCGCAAAGCCTGCAATCCCTGAGTCCTGTATAATTAGCTAGGGTTCCTATTAGTGTTACACAGGTGTTAACATCAAAGGCACTGACAGTATAACCAATGAAAAAGACAGTGAAATACAATATGAATTTAATGGTTTAGGAGTGAATTTCAGTTTTAGTCCACGGTCCCCAACAGGTTTGGTTGTCCAGGGTTTAGTTGGTGATTTCTTGAATCAAGAAGATTGAAGGGGTGTAGTGAATCCAGGCAGGTCTTTCCTTTACTCAGATGGAAAAAGGCAGTCAGGAGCACTTGGAACAGTCCATCCCACTTTTCCTGCAGAGGATCACCTGTAAAACTCTTAACACACACCCAGCCACCCGGATAAATTGTATGCAATTAATGATCTGGCTGCTTAGATTGATTCTCAAACGCAGTACTAAACTTCTGGTGCAATTGTTGGTTTATAGCCATTAAATAGTCATAGATATATTGACTACCATCTTGAGCCAAATTTTCATCATGAGTGACTTTTAATCCATAAGGTCTGCCATAAAGCATTTCAAATGGGCTTTTTCTTTAGACCTAGGTTTTATTGAGTCTGATGAAGGCAAGAGGTAGAGATTGATACCAATATAAATGCACTTCTTGCCAAATTTTAGCTGTTAGATCATATGATTCAGCCTTTCTACTTGACCTCTAGCTTGTGGTCTGTAGGGCGTGTGAAGCTGCCATTGGATTCCTAATGCTTTGCACACAGCTTGCACCATTTGAGATGGCACAGAAATGAGATCCTCTGTCAGAGGATATTTCTCCAGGTGCACCAAACCTAGCCATGACCTCATTCAGCAATACTTTTCTTATCAATTCTCTAGCTTTCTTTGTCCTACAAGGGAACGCTTCTGGCCACCCAGAGAAAGTATCAGGAAGTACCAGCAAACATTGCAAACCCCCCTTTCTTGGGAGTTCAGCAAAGTCTATCTGCCACAAGTCTCCAGGAAAAGCTCCTCTGCTCAAAACCCCTTGTTCTAGCCTGACTGTTGGATTTGGATTATTCCTCAAACAAGTCACACATTGTGATGGTCCTTCTTTAACAGTGTTCTGCAAGCCTGGGCCTGAAATTTGTACCTTTAGGTACTGGGTTCTGCTCCCCAGCCAGTCTTATCATGTTCAGATTCCACATATTGTCTCATTTACTTCTCTGGTATTATTACTTGACCTGTTTCTAATTGTCCCCAACCATTTTCTAAACGTTTTCCTTTACTTTCATTAATCCATTTATAATCAGAAGGTTGGTATTTTACAGGCTGCTTAGTTGATACTGCAGTAGGTATTAGAGCTGCCACAAGTGGTTCATTTCTTTCAGCAGCAATTTGAGCTTCATAATCTGCAAATCTGTCACCTGCTTCCAGGAGGGTGTTACCTTTAGAGTGCCCTCAGCAATATACAGTTGGCACTTGCAATGGGAGCTCCACCACCTCAGGGAGCCTGAGGATTTCAGCTGCATATTTGACCATCTTCTTTTGTGCAGTCAGGAGTCCTCTCTCCCTCCATATGGCTCCGTGGGCATGAACAATTCCATAGGCATGTTTGGAATCCATCCAAACACTAACTTCCCTTCCTTTTGCCACTTCTAATGCTAGAGGGAGGGCTATCAGCTCAGCCTCTTGTGCTGAGGTTCCTGCTGGAAATGGCTTTGACTCGATTACATCTGAGACTGTGCTCACAGCGTAGCCCGCCATTCGCACTCCCTGTCTCCCAAAACTGCTGCCATCACAGCAGCAGTTCATGGCTGAACCAGTTCACGGCATCTGGGAGCGGCTGTTCCTTTGGATCTGGGCGGCTGGAGCACACAGTTTCCATGGTGTCTAGGCAGTCGTGTACTACAGGTTCAGCTTTGGACTTTCCTTGCAGAAGGGAGGCAGGGTTAACAACACTGGTCACATGAATTCCAGTATCATCAGATTCAGCCAGGACTGCTTGGTAGTTTAGGAATCTCAAGGAAGACAGCCAATGGTTCCCTTTCTGATCTAAAACAGCTGACACCGTGTGGGACACTGAGACAGTCATCTTTTGTTCTAGTGTAAACTTCCTTGCATCTTCAATGTTCATGATCACTGCTGCTACTGCCCTGAGGCAGGCGGGCCAGCCCTTTCTCACAGTATCCAGTTGCTTAGAAAAAAATGCCACTGCCCTTTTGCAAGGACCCAGGTGTTGTGCCAGAACCCCTAAAGCTATTCCGTCCTTCATGTGGGAAAAATCAAAATGGCTTGCTCACGTCAGGCAGCCCCACAGCAGGGGCCCTCATGAGTTCACCCTTCAGATCTTCAAAGGCCCTGTTCAATTCGGGGATCCATATCACGGTATTTTTAGAGATTTTCACCAATTTGTATAAAGGTTTCATGATCAATCTGCAGCTGTATATGCACAGTTGGCACCAAGCTGTCATTCCAAGGAAAGCATGGAGTTATCTTATGGTTTGTGGTCGAGTGTCTGGCAAATTGCTCCTTCCGGGCAGTTCCCAAAGATCGTTGTCCTCTGGAGACCCCATATCCAAGCTAGGTCACTTGTTGCTTGTTGTATTGTGTTCTTATATGTTTTAGTTGCATTAAGCTGTACTTTGGTTTGCTGCAGTTCCTCCCTGTGACAGTAGTTCTGCCCCCGTTGCCTCCTCCCTCCTTTTTAATGTCAATCTCGCTGCCTCCTTCCCTGGTTCCCTGAAAACTGCCTTGTCATCCCCTCAACCCCTCCCCTGTGTCCTGCCTGTCACTCCACAGCCCATCCCTTCCCTCCAGAAACTTCTTCCAAGGGTGTCGAGTGATAGGCTCAGGCACTGGGGCCCCTCCCCTGTTTACCCCCATTGGTTCCCCTACATGTCTGTTTCCCTGCTCCCCACGCCCTCCTGGAATTCCATTGGCAGATGGGCCATCCCCTCCCCTGTTCACCTCCCCTTTATAATATCTTGCACAGCCCGGTTCTCTGGCTCCCCTGGGTTGCAGATCTCCTTGGAGCTCTGTAATACAGCTGGACTTTGCCCCCAGCTGGAGTCCCCTCTCCTTCTCCTACCAGCATGGCTCTGGTGTCTTGTCCGCAGCAGGCGAAAGCCTCAGCCGCTCTCGCGGCCTCCCGAGGAGCGGGAGAGTGTCCCCGCCGCTCGCTGTGCCAGGGCAAGCCGGGGACTGTGAGCGCCCCCTCGGAGGGGCACAGCCACAGCTGCTGCTCCAGCCGGGCTTTCTGTGCAGATACTCGATAACCACTCAGTCCAGGAACATTCAAAAGCTTCACTGCCCGCTCAAAACATTCTTTAGTAGTGTCAGTAGCAATTAACAAACCACCTGCATGCTGTAGGAGTGTTCCTTCCCCAGGCCGTGATTGCCATAGCTCTAATTCTTCAGCCAACTGATTCCCAAAAACTGGGAATGTTTGTAAACCCTTGAGGTAGTCCTGCCCAGCTAAGTCGGTTTTTCCTGCCTGTGCTAGGGTTCTCCCATTCAAAAGCAAATATATTTTGACTTTCTTCCACAAGTGGCAGGCAGAAGAAAGCATCTTTCACATCTATCGCTGGAAACCAAATAAAATCATCTCAAAGCTTAGCTAGTAAGGTAGTCAGGCAGAAATCATTAATTGCCTGTAAATCTGGCACTAGTTTCTAAGTTCCATTAGGTTTCTTGATTGCCAATCTAGGAGTATTAAATTTGGACTCCCATTCTTCCAATAATCCTAATGTCAGGAATTTAATGATTGTTGCCTGTATTCCTTTCCTATCTTCTAATCTTAAAGGCTATTGCTTTCTGACTGCTGGCCTAACTCTTGTCTGTAGCTCCATTTTTACAGGGTCTGCTCGTTTTGATTTTCCTGGCCTATCGGTATCCCCTACTCTTGGGTACACCTGATTCAACACTTGCTCTAAAGAGTTATTATTGTTTGTTGGTCTTGTGTCAATGTCAGTCCTAATGCTAAAACCAATTTGTCTTCAGGTACCTTAAATTTCATTTTTCTTTTTTTAAGCTGAACTGTCGCTTCTAAATTTTCCAGCAAATCCCTGCCTAGCGTAGATTTGGGTGAGTTTGGTAAATCAAGAAACTGATGTATTCCCATTTTCTTCTCAATTTTACATTTAAGCAGTTTCAGGAAGAAAGCATTGTTCTGGCTGGCCAGTGGCTCCTCTTGCTTGAAGACAGTTTTCACTTTTGGGTATCAATGCTTGATTCAAGAGTGAAAATGTGTCTCCAGTATTTACTAAAAATTCAACTTCTTTCTCATTCTTCAGCTGTATTTTAACCAGTGGGCCTGCTAGGGTAAGATCTGCCAGTCTTGGTCATTTCTTATCATCTAGAGTGGCTACAAGAGTTTTGTGTACTGTGTCTGCTAACTCTGGGCACTGGCATTTCCAGTGTCCTTTCTTACAATATGCACATTGATTTGGCCCCAGCTTGGCCTGTGGCTGGTTTGAACCTCCTCTGCCTCTGGAATTTTGGCCCCTGCCTCTGCTTCATACACGCCCACGTCCTCTCCCTGGAGCTGATCCAGAGCTGCCACTGTGGCTGCAGGGAGTTCTTTTTCTTTTTCTCTGTCTTTATTATCATACACCTTCTATGCTTTTTCATTAATGCCTTTAAGTCTCTCTTTACAGGCTCTTTCAGCTTCTGAAGTTCCTGCCTGGCATCTGGGCTAGATTGCCCAAACATCAGGGAAAGGAGCTGCTGCTTTCCCATATCCGACCAGGGATCCAGGGCTGTGCGTTTCCATGCAGCGGCTCAGAGCCTGTTCACAAAGTCAGTGGGTGACTCATGCTGTCCCTGTGTAACATTATATATTACTGACCAATTTATTGCTTCTGGAATGGCATTTTTGAATTCAAATTTGACTAGTTCCTGGTATCTGGCTACCATTGCACAGCTGCCTGCATCATTTGGGTCCCACAAAGGGTTTACAATAGGAAACAGCTGGTCCACTGTACCTTGTCAGGCTCCACTAGCAATTTGTCCCTGCAGATGGGCTCTGGCTACCTTTATCACCAACTCTTTTGCTGGTTTTCTTAGCTCTGTCAGCATGAAATCAGTATCACCTCAGTCTGGGTCTTGATTCCTGACTATGAACTCAAATAGTTTTGCTACTTTGCTGGGGTTTTCTCTATAAATTTTAACTTTTTCCCGCCAAATCTTCAGGTCACTAGTAGAAAAGCAGAAGTTCACCCACATGGCTTCTCCTTGGGGACCCACTACTTGCCTTAAGGGGTGACTAAAGGCAGAGTTTCCTTGGTTTTATTCCTTGTGTTGGTTGTCACTGGGGTCTCTGAAATTGTCCCCTCCCCAGGATTATTCATCTCATCCTCACTGCCATTTGGGTTTCATTCAGGGTGCGGAGTGGTTGGGTGAGGGGGAGTGTACCCAAGCTGGCCTGGGGTAACTCGGCTGTAAGGCTTGGGCACCTAGAACACAATCTTCCTCATGCTTTTTAGCCAATTTCAAACATCTCTGCCCTATGCTACATGCTGAACAGCATCTCTTTATTTTCTGCCTGGTATTTCTTTCCAAAGTTAGGACTAAAGGGTCCTGTGGGGCCAAATCAAAGCCACATTCTTTCTGCCCCTCAGGTTTATTCTCCAGGGTAAAAAACACGTCTGCATATATCACATGATCTCATTTTTCTTCTTTTCATAAAAATAACATCAACTGTCACAATGTATGATAATTTAAAGTTCCATTAGGGGGTCACTTTTCACCACTTTCTAACTGATACCAAGGCTACTACCATTGGGTAGAGTATTTAATCAGATTACCTTTCTTTGAAAAATTACCCTCCAGGATTCCTCCCAAATCTTTCTCATGTGCTAAAATACATTCTAGTGGACTCTTTTTAATAACATTTTTACTTCTTGTGTTATTCATTCTTAATGCTATCTTAATTTCCAAACTTACCAGTATGTATTACTACTTCTTCTCTTTTCCTTCTCTTTATGCCCTGTATACTGCACTTAACACACACTGGGTGTCTCTGAGTCACCCAGCACCAATATTCTTTTTTATAGTCCTAACAAGCAATGAAAACAAAAGGATTACACGTTCCACACAATCTACAAGGAACTGGGCTATGATTGGACATAAAACAAGTTTCTTAAAACACTGCCTAAAGTAAAACTCAGGAGTATATACTCATGTAAACCTAGAGTTCACAACCCTTGACTTTTGATGTAGTGTTTAAAGCTTGAGTGACTGCTCCATGTTGTTCAAAGACTTCTCAACCTCAGACGGGCTTGGTGCTGTGCCCATTTCCCTGGGGTGTTGCAGTTTGTGTTTATTTATCAGTTACTGTATAATAGTTTGTTTTAATGTACCCTGTGTTTTTCCCAAGTTGGTTTACCCCTAGGTTTTGCCCTCCCTCAAAGCTGTCCCTCATGCCATTCCCCATTCTTTGTTCCAGCTCCTTCCCTGCCTATCAAGGTAACCCAGCTCTTTATTCCTGAACCTTCCCTGTCAGTTTTGTCTTGGACCAATCCCTGACTGCACCACCCCTTTGGAATTCCCCTATTGCAGGAAACCCCACTCATCCATGGCACCTACCCTCTCCTCCCATCTGTCCTAATTAGTCCCAAGCCCCTGATGTAATCCCCTCGCTCCTGCCTTGCAGATTCCTTCTTGGTCAATGGTTTGTATCCACCCCCTGAGTTGTACCCCTATAAAATCCCATGCACAGAAGTGCTGGTGGCTCTTTGCTTCTGAATCCTTCCCTTGGGATAAACCTTTGCCTGTGGAACCTCACAATGGAGGAGCCTCCTCCTTCTCTTTTGCCTGCTCCGTGCCGCAGTTATTAGAGCCTGAGCCACTGAGCAGTGGCTCATCAGGTTCAGCCGCAGGCAGAGCCCGCGCCTTGGCCGTTCCCCACTCCTGGCACAGCGCCGGAGTTTTCCCCAGAGCCGGCCCGGGCTCCGCTGGGCTGCGTCAATGGGGAACCTGTGCCAGTGCCTGACCGTGCTCTGGGTGAAAAACCTTTTCCTGATATGGAAATGAAACTTGCCCTGTCCCAGCTCCCTGCCCTTTTCTCGAGTGCTGTCACTGCTCCCAACAGTGACGAGAGCTGCAGCAGCCCCTCTGATTCCCCTCAGGAGGATGTTGGAGACCACAGTGATGCCCTTTACTCTCCTCCAGGCTGAACAGACTAGAGTGGCCTCAGGTGCACCTAGAGCTGCCCCTCCAGACCACACTCCATCCTTGCAGTCCTCCTTTGCATTCTGGATAATAGCTTACTATCTTCTTATATTGTGGTGCCCAAAACTGCCCCTGTCTGCTTACAGCACTTCTCCTGGCTGCTGCTTCAGGGTGCGGGCACCGTAATCAGAGACACTGAACAGCTTCTCCTCCCAGAGTTATCCTTATCCCCTGTACTTCCACGTGTCTGCCTTCCTGTTCACTGGGGAACCTCCCTATTTGTGGCCACCCATTGCTGTGCTCAGCAGGGACACAGTTTTGTTTGGACATGAGCTGCCACAGCCAGACAGGCAGCAACTGAAGCTGAGAATATCAGAGTCTGGGCAGATTCTATTTTTCCCAGAATGGAGGAGAGTGAGAAAAGCACAAGGAAACATGACAGTGTTACTTTGCAATCTAATTGCCCTGGGAAACTCAGAAATGGATGGTGTTGTGGTGCTACTGCAAATGCCTTCCATGAAAAAAATACATTTCAGGAAGGAGCAACATGATCTGGCAGAGACCAAGTCTTGCCAGCAGTTTCTCCAGGTACTCTGGCCATCAGCCTCTGCAGGAAGGAGCACAGCCCCCAATGCAGGTGGGCTTTGGCTCCCTGTGGCACAGAAGCCCCCCGGGGGCACAGGTCTCTGGGGCAGGAGACGGGCACCAGCGCTGCCAGGGCTCGGGGGGTGGCAGCTCTGCTTGGGCGGGGACTCTGCCACAGCTGCTGCTGTCAGCGCTGCCCGGGCGCCAGGGCTCAGAGCAGCATTCGTGCCCGGGCCCACACGTTCCTTGCGTGTGTCACACCCACAGGTTTAGCATGGCCACAGGCCGGGTCTGTCCCAAGGAGGCCGTGCCAGCTTCCCTGGAAGGCCACATGCCCTTCCTGGCGCGGCTGCGTTGGCAGCCCTGGGGGCTCCTTCTGCTGCCCTGAGCCCGCAGAGCAGGGCAGCGTTTGCTGATGCTCTGAGCCCTTCCTAAAGATCCTGTGGGGCTGCCTTCGACACCTGGGGCCAGGCATTCCTTCCAGCCTGGGCCACTTTGGCTGGGCTGGGGGCGGCCCCAGGGCAGGCGGCAGTGTGTGCAAGGGCCCTGGGTGGCACGCTGCAGCACGGTCACCGTGCCATGGAACGGAACCCGGTGTCCAAGGGCCCTTTGTGACATGTGGGAAATAGAAGCTTGCCCGGGAGCTGGGAGCCCGCAACAGGGCACAACGGGACAGAGTGGTGCCGTGAGGAGCCCCCGCACAGCACGCTCGTTCCCGTCTGAGCCCGAGCTTTCCGCAGCCTTGTTCCTGCAGCTGAGCTCGAGGCCAGAGCACAGGACTCGGTAACCTGTGGCCTTGCGAGGCTTCTATTCTGCAGCTGCCCTCAAGGGCAGAGTGTGGGACTTGGTGCCCTGGAGCTTTCCCAGGGCACCTCTCCCGCAAGTAGCTCCAGCCAGAGACATGGAGCAGAGACCCCCGAGAGTACCCAAGATGGCCTGGCTGGAGGAGGAAGAGGAGGAAGAAGGCCCTGGAGCTGCCCCAGCACAGGAGACTGAGGAGGTGGTGCCATTCCAGCCACCACAGGAGGGTGAGTGGCAGAGCTGGGCTGCAGGGCTGGAGCCTGCAGCCAACTTGGCCCCATCCCATCCCATCCTATCCCATCCCAACTCATCCCGTCCCATGCCATGCCATGCCATGCCATGCCATGCCATGCCATGCCATGCCATGCCATGCCATGCCATGCCATGCCATGCCATCCCATCCCATCCCATCCCATCCCATCCCATCCCATCCCATCCCATCCCATGCAATCTCCTGGGGAAATGCCCACGGACAGGACGGAAGAGGGCCCAGGCAGACACCCCGCTAGCCGTGCTCCATCCCCTGGGGCATCCTGGGGCTCTCCCAGCCTGGGGGGCGCAGGGCTGGGCTGTGTTCTCCGGCCTCTCCCGCAGCCCCTCAGCTCTGGCTGCGCTTGCTCTTTGCCAGATGCAGCCCTGGAGTGCACACAGGAGCAGGAATCCAGCCGTGGCCGCTTCCGCAGCACAGCCCAGGTACCTGCAGCCACCCCCAGCTGGGCTGGGCCTGCTGTCCCTGCTCAGCCCAGCACCGTGTGTGCAGCACTCCATGCAACATCTCCGGCTTCCTGCCCTTCTCCTACAGTTCATCTGCAAATTCATGAGGAGAATGCAGGAGGAAGAGACCATCGCCATGGGCACTGGGCTCAGAGCATACTCGCCCATGTTCCAAACCAAGACCAGCGCTGCCCTCCTGTCTTATCTTGTAGAGGAAGGTTTTTACTATCCAGACCAAGTAAGCAGCCTGTGAGCAGGGTTTGATCCTCCCAGGAATTGCTTGGCCTCCCAAGCCACACATGCTGGTTGCTGTGAGCCTTTGAGGCCACATGGCAGTGCGCGGGGAAGGGAAGCACTTCTCTGGGCAAGCTGGGAACATTGCTCCCTCTGGAAGCTTCCCAAGTCTCCCTGTGCCTTCTGCAGGTGCCCGCCATGGTGAGGTTCATCCACCAGTGGCTCGTGGCCAATGACTGTGCTGAGCCCAGGCTGGACGAGGCCCTGCTGGACCTCACGGAAGCACAGCCAGATGACGCAGTCCTGATGCTCCTGCGTGTGGCCCCGTCCTGTGACAGGTATGGGGCCCACCTGCCCAGAGGGCTCAGGCCTCCCCAGCCCATCACCCTGTACAGCCTGTCCCAGGTGTCTGAGCAACAGAGACTTCCAGGGCCCTCTGGCTGCTGCCTTTCCCAGCCCTGGCACGTCGGCCCCTAAACCTGCTGCCATGCTCCCTCCCTGCCCCTCAGGGCTCTGTCGCCACAGGCCTGGGCTGCCTGGCTGCTGCTGGCCAGGCCCAGTGGGCAGAGGCAGAACTGGCAGCCAGCTCAGCTCCCCCCGCTGCTGTGTCTGAGAACCCCCTGAGACAGAGCTCTGACCCCGCAGAGCTGCCATGGCCATGTGGAAGACCATCATGGGCTCAGCCAGGACTGCAGAGCTGGCACAGCTGACTCTCCTGGATGTGCTGGGGAGCTGGCCAGAGTACAGCACGTGTACCTCCGATGGGGACGAAATGGCTGTCTTTGGCCTGGCTGTGAGTTTCTGCAAGTGGCCTTTGCTGGCCCCAAGGCCGCCTCTCCAGAGCTCTCCATCCTCCTTCCCCCACTGCATCTGCCTGCCTCAGGCGCTGGCCTGAAACCTGGCCCAGGGGCAGCTTCAGGCCCAGCAGGCCCCGTGCTCCCCCTGCCTCTCTCCGGGCCTCTCCCTGCCACGCTCGGGCCCTGCCACACGGACGCCTGGGCACTGAGCACTGTCCTGGGGGGCTTTGCAGGCAACCGTGGTGATGTGGAAGATCCTGCAGGTGCCCTGTCTGCCACGGATATTGAAGGTGTATTTCCCCCGCCTATTTGTGCATCTGCTCTTCCAAGTGTTCTCCAGCACAGAAGAGATGCCAGAGGAGGTCGATGCCTTCTGGAAGGGATGTCAGCAAGAGCACGGCCTTGCCACCAGCCCCAACAGGTGCTCCATCCCACTCCTCCTGTCCCTGCCACATGGCCTGCCAAGGAGCCAGTGCTGCCAGCGTGACCTGGCCTTTGCTGTGCACACAGGTTTGCAGTGCGCACCCTGAAGTGCCTGCTCTGCCTTCTCCGCTGTGAGCATGTGGTGGTGGCAATGGAACGCAGGTGTGGCTGGGACACGCTGCTCTCTCTTGACACCCACCACTTTGCTGTGGCTCTGCTGGCCAGGTGAGAGCCCCTTCTCCCCACTGCCTCTGACATTTGTGCTCTGTGCCCAGGTGTCCCCCAAACTGCCCATGATCATGGGCCGGAGGGCCTTGTCACTGAAGGACGGCCAAGCAGACTAGAAAAGGCTGGCAGAGGAGGGTGCCCATGAGCGACCAACTCCCAAATGGCCCACGTCCCCTTGCTGGAAAGGTGGTGGGGAAAGATGAGAACTCTGAGAGTCACTCCTGGGAGAGATTTGCCCCACTGGCTCAGGGTCTTGTTTCCTTTTTCCTCTCTTTAGAGAAATTTGCCAGTCAGCCGTACACTTCTGTTCCGGGATTGCATTCTACCTGCTCGCCCTGCTCGGCCAAGAGATGCCATCCTGGGATTTCCCTGCCCTGGCATTCCTTGTGGAGGTGAGCCTCAAGGCCAGCACTGCCTCCCAGCTCTCTGCCCTCTCGTAGGCACAGCTGCCAGGATGGTGCCCGTGCCCTGTGCTGCTGCCTGGGCCCAGCCCTGTGCAGTTCCGGGCTCCTGCCGGCCGGCTCCCTGTCAATGCCCGGTGCCTTTCAGGTCCTCGAGTGCCTGGACTTGAGGGAATGCAGTGATAGTGTTCTGGAGATCATGGCACGGAACCTGCAGAGCGAGCACAGGGCCAGGCGTTATTCAGCACTCAGAGGCCTGGTAGTGCTGGGCAAGAATCCCTTGATGGTGAGAAGGGGGCAGTGGCTGAAGCCATGCAGGCAGTGTGGGGCTGGGCAAGGCAGTCACTTGGCCTTGCCTGGGCTTGGGGCACTGGGGCAGCTGCTCCCAGCTCTCCTGCCTCTCGCTTCACTTCAGCTGCCCCAGTGCTTTGGGACAGGCCTTTGGCCTCTGGGCCCTGCGGCAGCAGGCTTGCCTTTCACAAACTTGTGTTCCGCACAGGCTGAAAAAATGGGGAGCCTGACTGAAAGTCTTGTGGAGCTCCTGCAGGAAAATCATAGCGACGTGATCAGGATGACCATTCTTCTACTGCGATATTTGCTCCTGGATAATGGTGCCCCAATAGCCACCCCCATTGCCCTGCAGCTGGCTGAGGCGCTCCTGCCACTCTTTGACCACGTAAGGCTCTGTGCCCACAGCCTTGGCCACCGGCTGCTGCCCGGACACTTGGTGCCCTTTGCAGATGCAGGCCTGTGCCCTGGGGGGCCTGAAGCAGCTGATGCTGAGGTCTTTTGCCCTTCCTCTCATACAGGATGATATCCAGGTGCAGCTGAACTCCATGTGTGTCTTTCAAGAGATGCTGGACTTATTAACAGAAGTTGGAAGAAAGGCCCTGAAGTCCCACGTGCGCCAGAGCCTGGTGCCACTCTACTTCCACTGCCATGATGAGAATCAGATTGTTGCTAAGGTGACGACCTGTGGCCACCTGCTGTCCACCTGAGAGGGGACTGGGCTGCCTCCTGCCCTGGCACCTTGTGGGCTGCAGCCTCCTTCAGGCTGTGGCACTGGGATGCTCCTGTGCCCTGGGCTGTGGGGCCATCTGTGCCTCTCTGCTGCTCTCCAGGCCTCCTGTGTAGTACTGCATTCTTCGGCCAGATTCCTAAAGAGGAGGAATCTCGAAGAAATGCTCCAGGAGGATCAGACATGGAGGTTTGGCGAGTGCCTGGTAAGAGGAGCCGAGAACCCCCAGGCTCAGCCTGGAGAAGGCCCCTGAGGGCGGTGCTCAGTGTGCGGGCCGGGCAGCTGTGCCCCTGCCCGCTGCTGCGGCCAGAGGCCACGGGGGCTCTTCTCCAGGCTCCCGTGGGCCCCAGCCGGGTGCTCATGGAGCCCCGGCCCGGCGGGGCTGCGGGGCGGCACCGCGGCTCCCCGGGCAGCAGCCGGCCCTCTGTCCCCTGCCCTCGGGGGCCCTTGGCCAGCGGCTGCAGGCCGCGCCTCAGGCCTGTGCGGCCAGGGGAGGCTGGGGCTGGGCGCAGGCAGCGCCCGGCCCAGGGGCTGAGCCCACGCCAACCCTTCCCCTCCTGCCGCTCTTTGCAGCTGGCAGAGGACAGGAGCAGAGCGGCCGAGCACCTGCGCCGGGCCCTGCGCTACCTGCGGAGCCCACAGGAGCCCCTGCGAGAGGCGGCCATCAGGTTCATGGGTGAGCCACGAGCCCGGGCTCCCTCCCCGGCCCGGCCCGCCGCAGCTCGGCCCCAGCCCCGCCTGCTGCCCGGCAGCGCCAGCCGGGCCCGGCGCCGTGGAGCCCCGCCCGGCCTGGGCATTGCTGCTGCCGCCCTCTGGCAGCCGTGCCCTGGGGCGGCAGCGTGCGGCAAGGGCCCGGGCTGAGCCCTGCCGGGCCAGCAGCCCGTGTGGCCACAGCGCCGGCAGCGCCGCCGGCAGGGAGCTGTGCCGCTGGCGCCCTGACAGGCTCTGTGTTCACAGGCATGGCCGGGCGGCACCTGAGGGGGCAGCAGCAAGAGCTGCAGCTGATCTGCACTGGTGAGTGAGGCCAGCGGGCTGACAGCGGGGGCTGCCGGGCACAGCTGCAAGCCCTGCCCTGGCTGCAGAGGGCTCTGCTCCCGGGGGCAGAGCACCCTGAAATTTCAGGGCCACGTGAGCCATTTGGGGCCAGCAGCTTCGGGCTGATCCCCTTGCTCCCTGCTCCCTCCTGGCCATGGCAGGAGCCGGCTGCGATGGCCCAGACAGGGGGCTCTCCTTGGCTCCCCACAGATCTGGGATCTGACCTTGGCTCTGTTATGTTTGCTAAATTATCCCATCATAAAAAACCAAACAATATTTGAGATAGCAGCAATTTCAATTGAATAGTTCAGAAAATATATCTTGACAATATAATTTGATTAAAAATAAGGGATAATTTGGTTGTAATAATAGCGCATAAGGAAAGGATAACCGCGGGCCATGGAGTGCAGGACCCTTCCCACCTCATGTACGAGCTTTCCAAGTGAAGATTCCCCCCTTTTATGCCATGTGTCAATGTCATCTCCTCCCATTTTCGATTCATCACACTTCTACCTCCGCCCTCATCACCACCTTTACCGCGCACGCTTCACCACTTGTTTTGGTTGTCGCACAAGCCTTTGGGGGTCATTTTTTGATGAAGGCCTCTCCTCTTCCTTGATGTCCTTTAATTCACCTTTGGGTTACACATGCGCACCAAGCCAGTACAATGTAATCCAAAACTAACATATTACTACATTTAAGCATCAAAGCAATAAATCTCTTATAGCTGGCGTTTTCCTGGGACCCAACCAGATTTTCCCTTCTTTCCGTTAATTTTTACTAACTGTTATCTCTTGCTTTTTCCTCCTGTCCTTGAACATCTGCAGGGAGGGGGGGGTGGAACCCCTCCTCTCCCTTTTTTCTTGGCATTACAACTTTTACCTGTTTTATTATTACTTCCAAATATTAATTACTGCATCCATATTGATTACTGTTTCAATTTTGTCAGCACAAATCATACCTATTTACCACAGCTCTGTTCCTCTCTCTTGCAGCCCTTGAAAGCCTGACGGAGGACATGAGCAGTGCTGTGTCAGAGCTGGCATTTCAAACACTGCATGTCCTCCGAGCAACAGCCAGTGGGCGATATTCCATCTTCCAGAGGCTGCACGATCAGCTGCGCAGGGCATGGATGACTCGGCCTCCTCTGTCAGGGCTCGGCTGGCTGCACTGCTGGAGCTCTGAGGAGAGCTGATCTGGGAGGCTCTCTTTGCTGGGGCAACCTGAGCCAGCGGGGATTTTTAGTTTTCTTTAAGATTTTTCTGTTGTTCCATTCTATTTTTTACCCGATGTAAATATAGACTGTGTTATAATACAAAGAATCTCAGGAGACTTTTTTTTCTGCCCAGGGTCTGTAGGGCAGAGGGGAAGAGGGGGAAAAGGGTGCTTGTGCTCAGCCAGCTGCCCAGGCATGCGGTGGGCAAGGGGAAATGGCCAGAAGCCCCTTGGCCTTTGGTGGTTCTGCTGAAGCCTTTGTGCTGCCCACAGAGTGGCTGGGCAGGGGCCGGAGCTGCGGGGATCCCTGCCAGAGCGGTGCCTGGAGATGGCCACAAGCCCTGTGCCAGGCAGGAAGCGCCATCCGTGTCCTCCCGCCCGTGTGCTGCTGCTGGCTGCCTTGCCGAGGGCTCCCAGGTGCCTCTGGATGAGGCTGCTCTGGAGCTGCTGTGGGGCTGCGGCGCTGCTGCCGGGCAGCTTGGCCGGGCTGGGGCAGGGCCTGAGGGGCTGGGGCGCTGGCAAGCCCTGAGCAATGGGCTGTCAGAGGCCACAAGCAGCCCCCTGGCAGCTGCCGCCTTGCTCCTGACAGCCGGGTGCTCTGGCGCTTCCTCAGTGGGCAGTGTGAGGAACCCCCTGGAATCAGGCGTGGAACCCTGGTCCCGGCCTTTCAGGGCTGTGAGGCCAGGAGTTGTGGGGCTGGGCGTGTGCCCTCCCTATGCTCCAGACTGGAGCCCCCGGCCCCTCAGCCTTAGGCATTGAGCTCCACTGTCTGCTCTCTGAGTCTTGTTCCTCTTGCTGTGGGGGAGGCCGAGTTCTGTGGCTTTAGGCCCCATTGAGCCAGAAGAGCAGCAGCTTTGAGCCCAGAGGGGCCACAGAAAGGCCCTCTGGACAAAGGGCATTGCTGGCATTCCCAGGGCAGTGACACATGAGAGTGGCAGGCACCTTCGGGTGCCACGCTGGCTTTCCACTGGGTCACCTCCCTATGTTCAGGGCTGGGTCTTTGCTTTGCTGTCCTTGGCCTTTTGCCGTCGTGCTCCTTTGGCTGCCTGCAGTGAGGGGCAGCCCTGTAAGGAGGGTGAAAGGCCCTGTCTCCAACATCTCAAGGGGGAAACGGAGCTCTCCCAGCCCTCAGCCCACGCTGTAAGCAGAGCAGAGCCTTTTCCCCAGCCCTGGCTTTCTGCTTGCTGCTGGCCCCTGGCCACCATGACCCACTGCACTCGCTCTGAGTCCCCCACAGGATGGCTGGTGCCTCTTGATTTGCTGACGGGACATGAGGGTCACTGAAAGAAAAGTGAGTGTCCCAATGCTGAGGGCACATGGAGTCACTGAGCAGACTTGAGGCTTCCCCAGCAGGTTGCAGGTGCCTTTCTGTCACTGAAGGGAAGGCAGATGCCCCGTGGGTCGCTGAGGTGTCATGACAGTCTCTGAATGGGATGCAGATGCCCTGCATGCCACTGAGGCCAGCGAGAGTCCCTGAGGGGAGGCAGGTGTCTGTCTTGTCCCTCAGGGTGAGGCGGTGTCACTGAGGGAAAGTGAGGGGGACACGGGCACGCCGCGTGTGGCTGAGCGCACGTGCCGCTGGCTGAAGGGACGCCAGGGCCGCTGAGGGGCCGTGGGCTCGCCCTGAGGGACACGGCAGGGCCGGGCCGGTCCCCGCTGCGCCGCCGCCGCCCGCTCCCCGCCGCAGGGAGCGTTTCCCGCCCAGGCGCGGGCGGCCCCGCCCCGCCGCTCCCCTCAGCCGCGGGCGGCAACTCGAACCCGCTGGGGCCGCCCCGCGGGGCTGGGCGCCGGGCGGCCTTCCAGAAGCCCTGGGGGAGCTGCCCTGGGGCTGCCCTGTGCTCATACACACCGAGGAGCATGGGCCAGGCTTGCCTCAGCACCAGGGAGTGTTGCACTTGGCCAGGGGTAAAGCTGCAGTAGCTTCCAGGGAGAAAACTTCATAGCACAGGAATGCTGGAATTACCTGGTGCCACCTGTAGGGCATGAAATGAACATTTGGGCTTTCCAGTTGAGGTAATCACTGGACTGTGAGAATAATGAAATCAGAGGTGAACTGTCGAGTACATGTAGTAAATATTTGAGCAGGAAAATTTGAGGTGATCTCTAGGAAAAAATAACTTTTGAGGAAAAGTCTGAGTAATTTCTAGAGGGCACATGGAGATCATTTTGTGACAAAACCTGAGGTAAATGTTAGGGCAAAGACAGAACATTTGGGGGTAAAATCTCAAGTTCTCTGGCTTCCCACTGCCTCATCCCATGCCCCAGCTGGGGAGCTTTGCCCTCCCTGTGCCCAGCCAGCCCAGCCTGGGCACCTCAGGGGTGTCCCCACCCTCCTGCTGAGGCCCGGCCTGGAGGGCTCTGCCGCAGGCCTGGGAGACGCTCTGGGGAAGCGCCAGAGCAGCCGGGTGCCAGGGACAAGGCGGCTGCCTGGGGGCTGCTTGTGCCCTCTGACACCCAATTCCTCAGGGCTTCCCAGCGCCCCGGCTCCTCAGGGGCCTCCTGGTGTTCTGCCAATTGACTGAGGTGATTTAAAGGACACATCACTGGAAATAATGGTCTTCTTTTACTGGGAATATGAAGGAACCACAATGTAAGATGATACAATCAATAAAAAATATGAGCTTGGTTTTAGTGACAAGCAAAAACAAGCAAGGTAGTGCCCCTAAATCAGTACTGTAAGAAAGAAAGAAGAGCGATTTAGAAAGATGCATCACCAATTGCCTAAATTGTTTCTCATCTTGCAGATCTGCACTTGCTGGGGAGCCACATTTTACACCAAGGACCTGGGGAACCATTCCCAGCAATTGGGAAAATCCTAGGTGCTCCACCCACCCATAGATGAGGTCTCCAAATTTGCCCCAAAAGCTCTGTCTTCCTCCCCTCTGCTGCTTTAATTGTTTTTAATGATTTAATAAGGAGAACTAGTCTTCCCTGCAGCAAACACAGGCACGTGGCATTTTATTACCTTGATTAGGGCCCCTGTTTTGAATTTCTTTGCTGTGTTTCCTTCTTTGCAGGCTTGGTCCAAAACTTGGAGAAGTCAGTGTGAGAACTGGCTTTTGTGCTGTCAACATTCTGAGTGTTGAGCCAGCACCAAATCCATGCAATTCTATGGGAAGAAAATAATAAGGACAAATGGCATGATTGAAACAAGGAAATGCTCTTGGCTTTGGCATTTTATGTGCACAAATGCACACCAGGAGAGGAAGAGCAAAGCAGGTACAAGCTCCCAGTGCTTGCAGAAGAATGAATGGAAATAACTTCCTGTTTAGGCTGGAAATCAGGAGAAAATTTGTACCCATCAGAAAGGTGTTGAAGTGGAGCAGCTGCCTAGTGACAACAGACAGGTGGAGAAGTGAAACCCCAAATTAAAGGCTTTTAATGTGGAGTTGTTTGGACGTTGGGGTCCTTAGAAGCAGGTCTTGTGAGTGCCATGGGCAATGCAGGTGGCTTCCCAGGGGAGCATCCCTGTCCAGTGCCAGGGATCTGCTGCCCTGGTCCCACAGAGGGATTTGGGTTGTACCTGATGGCCCAGCAGAGCTTGGGGAAATGCCTCAATGTTTTTTGGGTTTGAATGGCATTTGGGTCAAATCCAGTTTCTCCTCTGAGGGATGGAGTCTTGAGCTCTCACAGGTTTTGCTTGAACATTTCTTTCATCTGCCCCCCACCCCAAAGCCCCCAGCAGATCCCCTGCTCCTGCCACTCTGTGTCTCCCACAGCTGGGATCCTCACAACTTTTCCCTTACACTAAAAGAACTGGAAATTGGCTGGGTTTTGTTGCCTCTTGGCAACAAAATTGTCTCCTATTGTGCAGCTCAGGGGGAAAGAAACCTCTTCCTCCCTTCAGTCTGCTGCAACCAAGTGTTTTGTTCCTCTTTGTGAAGAGCTAGGAAGAAACACTTCTTTTTAAGATGAGGGAGCCCAATTCAATTCCCTTAGCATTTTGAGCAAAATAACCAAGTGATTTATGTTGAAAGTCACTCCAAAATTTGGAAGAGATCTTTTTAGAAAATATTTCTCTTGGTGACTGATTATGAGTGGGTATGGGAAGAAACTCTTTGCATTGAAGCACTCAAAGCAGTAATTTCTTCCCAAAAAGTAGATGTAATTACAAGTTTTGGGTGAAAAAAAGTAAGTACTAGTGGACCAAAGGAGCTTCAAGCTGATCTCTATTTGCTGCCAATGACTGAATTAAATGTAGAGGGTTCCTGTCAGCTCTGCCAGACAAAATTGGGTTCTTGGGGGTTTTGTCAGAAATCTTTGTAGCAGGAATAGTTCATGGACTTCTCTCTGCTGGCTTCAGCCATTCCTGCTGTCCATCATACCTTGCTATTATAAGGCAGCTCTTTTCATTATGTTGTCTTTGAATCCAGATATCTGAGCCTTTTTCTGCTTCTAGTGCCAGTTTTCAGTAGGACAAACATTTTCTTATCTGCGAGTGTATTCAGTGGTGGCCACACAAGTGAAGGCAAGGAGCTGGCAGGTGATAATTGATGAAACTTTCTATCATGGGAAAAAACTCAGCATTCAATTTCCATCTCCTTAGAAATCTCTATTTCTTTTCTTGTCTCTTGTGCTCTTTGTGGCTGGTCTGAGGTTAGTGCTTGGAAATGCAATGATATGGATTCCAATTCTTTTGAGAGAGAATAATCTTGTACACAAAGCCAAATAAATTTAACTTTTCAATATTAGAGCAGTTTGACATCCAGGTTGGGGACCTGGCAGTGGTTGGTGCCTGGCCAGCCTCAGAACACAGAGTTTGTCCGATTTAGGTGAAATTTCATTCATTGGAGACAAAGTAAAATTGCCTCTTATTTGCTCAGCACTAAAAATCCATCTGAAGCTCATTGCCAAGACTTGCTGCTGAATGATGGGATTAAGGCCTGCAATGGCACCATGGAATGAGAGACTGGGAGAGGAATAATAAAAAATGCCCTTTCCAACCATGCGCAGGCCCTGATGTCCTGCTGTTGGCTTGGTGCTCTCAAAGGGGCAGATTTTGATGGTTTTAGAGGCACTAAGCTGGGCAGTGAAATGCACCTCAGGCAGCAATTGCATCTCTGGTGTCTGCAAGTGCCTTTATCTCCCTTCCTGCTCCTCAGAACTGAAATTCTGCAAGGACTGAGTGAATCTGGGGCTTTGGGAAGGCCCAGTAGTGACAGATTTTGGTGAGATTTGAGTCAGGAGATGGAAGCAGCAGCAGAAGGTGCTGTAATCTTCATTCTTGTGCTCCTCTGCATGCTGATGCAGTGTGAAGGAGGCAGGGATTCCATCAAGCACCTTCTGTAGCTCCTGAGGGAAAAAAACAAGTGGCAAGTTCTTTATTTGGTTAGAGTTTCAGGCTGTGCTGCACCTCAGGGCCAGGCTCTGCCTCTCTCTGCTCCAGCTGGTGCTTCCAAGCTGTCCTCTGTGGTTTTGATTTGCAAACCACCTCTCTGACCAGCTTCCACTTTGCTTTAAAACATTCAGCACCACGTTTGTGGCTGAACGGGTCCCAGAGCTGGGGAGAAGGATTTGAGATGCAATTTGCATCACAGAGTTGTTACAGCGGGGAAAATGTCGCATCCCTCCTGTGCCTGGAGCTGCTAATCTTGTTCTGAACATTGAAAACCTCTTCAGCTTCTCTCATTATACCTAAATTTGATTACTGCTTTGATTTCACACCTCTTCCATGTGGGCTTTTCCTCTCTTCTTGGCTGGAATTGTCAGGCCTGAAAAGAGAAATTTTGTCAAGCCTTGGGACAGTTCCCATTTCCTATCCCTGCTCCTAATGCTGCTTTTAATGATCTTGGGAAGCTGAGCAAGAGGGGAAAATGGGAGAAGTTTAGTGAGAGGAAAAGTAAGGCCCAGAGACCAAAGTGTAAATGCAGATTCTGGGTTAGCAGAGTCTGCAGTGTTGTGGGGATCTGGGCCGTGCAAACTGATGTTTTTCTCTGTGAATGGCTGATTCCTTCTGTATCTTCTGAAATTCCTGTGCATTAGGGCTGGTGCTGGAACTGCAGCCACACAAACTCCCCATGGAGCTGTGTGGGACACAGTGGGAATCATTGATTTGCTGCTTTGGATGAAAAGTTGTGACATGAACCTCAGTGTCTGGGAGGTGGCACGTTAATGCTGCTGCTGTCAGACAGTGCCCACACACCGTGTCTGGAGACAGATCAGGAGAAGATGAAGAAAAGCCAGGATTAAATCCCATGTGCCACTGAACTCTCTCAGAGATAAACTGCTTGAAGTCTGTGAAGTGACTGGGGAGAGCTGGATGAAAGGGACAGCTCTGAGAAGTGTGTGGTACGTCAGTGATGTCCTAATGCTGATCTTTGCACAGAGATGAAAATATCAGTTTGCATGGCCTGAATGTCTGGCTCTGGAAATTGTGTGTTGCAGAAGCTGTGCTGAGCTCATCTGGCTCTGAAATATCATCTCTACACCGTAGCCAGGACCAGCATCAGAGTTCTGAGCAGATAAATAAAAATCAATCATAACCCAGAAGCAAACCTTGGCAGTACACATCTGTGGCTGGTGAGGACACCAAAAGCTTTAATTGCTGTTCTTGGAGAATGAATTCAGCAATAAAAATCCTCTCTCTTGGCATTAGACTGCTTTAGTTTCAGCTCTTGCCCCAGACTATCAATGCCAAGTGTTTCTCTGGGTGCTTGGGTGTAGGTTCTCCCCCAGAGCTCTCTGCAGGTTGGTGCTAATTCAATATGTTCTTTCAGGTTCAGATGTTTTGGTGCCTGACCAGGGAGTGCAGAACAGGGATTCCAAGTGCTGACATTTGCTGTACGAGAAAGTCCAAGGGACAAATTGTTGCCAATTAACACCTTTAACTGGGAGGATCAATTCCTGTTGTGCTTGTACCAGAGTCTGGGGACAGAGGGGGTTTCCAAGGGCAATCTTGGTCCATGTAGGGCTGAGGCTCTGCAGGCTGCTCCAGCCCCTCTGGGTGCTCAGGAGCAGGGGTTGCAGTGCACCCTCATTAGCCCTGGGGCTGCCCAGGGAAGAGCCATGGCTGAGGCTCTGCAGGAGCAGGCAGGCTCAGCCCTGCTCCAACATGGGATCCCATGGCACAGGACACGCTGGGATTTGCCCCTGCAGCTCCCCAGTGCATCCAGAGAAACTGCAGGCAGAGGGTGACCTCAGTCAGTGGGACCCCTCTGTGCACAGGGACCCTCACTCCTGGGGTGGCTGTGCCAGCTCCTCCAGGGACCTCCAGCCCTGGAAACCTGGAGCAAGTGGAAACCACAACTTTGCAAATGCTGCCTGTGCCCAAAGTAAATGCAAAGAGAACTGGGATGTGAAAAAGAAAATTGGTTTATTTCTGGAAGAACAGCAACAATACCAAACACTTTTACAATGTAAGAATATTTCTAACAACAGCAATCCATGGAACGTATATACATAAGAACCTATCTAGTAAAAATATATGAAACATATTTACAAAGACAAAAAAAAAGTCCTAAATCCTATTCCTGAAGAGAACAAACTGTAAAACATATGTACAAAAGGGTGGCATCCCTGTCTGGAATGTCCATCAGTCCTGGACAAAAAGCAAGTGTGCCGTGGTCACTCCAGTCAGGCACAGAGGGCTCTTCCATGTGCCCCCATGCTGGCACATGCTGGCACAGCAGGACTTTGCTGCCAGAGCTGAGCCTGGCTGGGTCTGGGCTGGAGCTCGTGTGGCCCAGAGCGAGCGCAGGACAGGCTGCGGATGGCACCAGACTCCAGCGCACGGGGTGCCACGTCCCTGAGCAGGGACCAGCCCAGCTCCAGCCTGGCAGCAGGGACCCACTCTGCCTGTGGGGACCACATGCCTGTCCTGCTGCTGGCATTGGTCTTCATGCCAAGATCATAGGCTCTTCCTCATCTTTTTCATCAATGTCCATTTCTTCAATGTACTCTTCCATTTCCACTTCCATCTCCTCTTCCTCATCCACATCCACTTCCATTTCTTCTTCCACATCCATATCCACCTCCATCTCTTCCTCTCCAGTCTCTTCCTCCATTTCCACATCCTCCTTTATATAAGTCTGGATATCCACGTCCATCTCTTCCTCTCTGTCTGTGACAGCCTGCAGAGGTGGCAAAACCTCAGAGTGGGGTCCCTGTCCCACACCATCCCACAGAGCTGCACCCCACCTGGGCAGCTGGCGGTGTCCCCCTCCATGGAATGGCACCATACCTTCCTCAGGACAAACATAAGCATCCTTCAGTGGTGGATGACAAAATCCAGGCACTGGGGAGCTCTCAGGACTGATGGAGGGAGCAGGTGACAAGAAGGGCGGCAGGGGTGGACAGGAGCAGAGTGCAGCGTGGGCTGACACAAGGGCCAGTGGTTGAGTTGTGCTCTTTGCTGGGTGCTGGCAGTTCCACCTGGAACGGGGGATGTGACATCACAGTTCCCAGGAGTCCAGGGCCAACTGAAGTGGGCAGCGGGGATCCCTGGATGGTTGGGCTTGGAAGGGACCCTGAAGATCATCTTGTTCCAAGCTGAGCAATCTTCCCCCAGGCCTTGGGGGAGCCCTGTTGCCAAGGATGGGGCACCCACAGCCTCTGTGCCCAGCCTGGGCCGGTGCCTCACCACCCTCAGTGTAAAACAGCAGCTCCCTTAGATCCAGCTTCAATCAGCCTCCTGCACTTGAAAGCCATCCCCCTTGTCCTGTCAGCAGAGGCCCTGTTGAACACTCTGTCCCCTTCTTTCCTGTGGGACCCTTCCAGTCCTGCACAGCCACAGTGAGGCCTCCCAGTGTCTCCTCTTTCCAGGCTGAGCATCCCCAGCCCCAGCTGGACAGCAGTCAGTCAGATCAGGGGATGTCAAGGCTGAAGGGTAGCAAATAGTATCAGGAACTATGGAGAGATGGAAGCTTTAGACCCAGGTTTGCCTCTAAATTGTACAAAATTAATAACAGTGGAGGGGGAAATGGTGGGACACTTGTTCTGTTCTAACTGGTGAATTTTATTTTATTTTTTCTTCTTTTCTGTCATGCTGACCCAGGTTTTTCTGTTGGAAAGGAAGCTTGGCACAATGTCCACTGTCTTCTCCATTGCTGCAACACCAAGCAGAGTCTGGACAGGCTGATGATGCAGAGTAAAACCTGCAAATATACTGGTGATCCTGAGCCTGGGGGTGCAGCTAAACCCAGGCAAAAGGAATTTCTGGAAAGTTGAACCTGGTTTACATTTTCTTGAGTTTGGCTATGCCAACTTAACCAGTCATTTATAAAAAAGCAAATAAAAAGCTCAAACCAAAACAGACAAAAACCCAAAGAAACAAACCCACGCAAACCAACCCAACAGATAAAAAACCCCAAATAAAACCAAAGGCAATGAGGAGTTAGTATTAGTTGTGAGGATATCACAGCAGGCAAATGGCTGCTTCCCACAGGATCACCATAAAAAGCCACATCTAACAGCTGCTCCAAAATATACCCAACAGGAGAAAAATAAAAAGTGATACATGGCAACTTTGGGGGCAGCTCCACATGAAGGTGAAGGATGAGCCCTGGTACAGATCCAGCATTCCCCACCCTCCAGGCTGCTGTTTGCTCCTGATGAAAGACCCTTGCAGGACTGTGGCCCCTCTCAGTGCAGTGTAAATCATTGCCACAGCTCTCAGCTGAGCCACTGGCATTGCCAGAGCGAGATCCAGGCACCATCCTGAGCATCTGTGGAAGCTCCTGAGCATCTTCATGCCTGCAACCACAAAACACCTCAGGCTCTCCCTGGACTGGCTTTTCAGGGGAGGTTTCCATATCCCTGGGAGATCTGTTCATCCCTCAACATGTCTGACTTTGTGTACAATGATGCATTTGGGTTCCTCCCTTGCTCCTGTGTGCCAGTGAGAAACCATCCATGTGAATGGAGGATGTTGTGAACAGGAACATTTATTCCTGGATTGCCATTTTGCTTCACTGTCACTCAGCTGAACATTGTCCTTAGCTAAGAAGGACTTAGAAGAAATGTGTAGGGATTTTGGCTCTGAGAGGAGCAGCAAGCACATTTTCTACACAACATTCTCAGCAGATGCAATTTCCCTGGCAGAACAGTGATTGCCATTCATCTTCCTGGGAAGAATGTGGAGAGCCATTCAGAGACCCAGGTTCAGCTGGCCTCTGGCTTTGTGTACCTCATTTCACATGGCCAGTTTCAAGGGCCATTAAAAGAGGCACATGTTTGCCTTGCTACCCACAAGTGCTGTAGTTATTTCCAGGAGAAAACCAGAAATGGATTGTCCTGTGGTGTGGTGGAAATCCCACCACAATTGTGACTCTGAGAGCAAAGACAGCCTGTGCTTTTTGGGGCTGTAACAGCTGAGAGTGTGGCAGAGCAGTTTTTACATTATTTTTAGAGTCCTGAAAACATTGTTCCCAAAACAATCTTTCTCTCCTGTCTTCTGCCATAACTGTGGAACAGTTTGCCAGCTTCTAGTTTTCTTGTTGAAAACTACAAAAGACTGCAAAAATACAAAAGACTGCAGGGTTCTGTTCATTCTATGTGAAATTGACCAATTGCAACCAAGTGTGGAAGTCTTTTTCAAATTGCTTTGTGGTTTCATTTTTAGCCATGATTTAGCTTATTCTTGTGACAATTTCCCCAGCTCTCCTTTTTTAAAGTTTTCCTGAGATTACAGACCGTAGCCACACACAGCTGAGCTTGTGTACATTGAAATGCAAAGAAATGTCACCCTGTAGTTTTCCCATAAAGCCACCAACTGCTTGAAAATCCTGCTGTGTATTGTTGGCCAGGGTGCTTAATAGGTTAGCTGCCAGGCTTTGGGTATGGGCAAGTGACAGCAGGGTTGATCTGAGAGGAGTTTGTGTCTGTCCAGTATAAGAGCTCACAGTGCTTACTTTCTTGAGTAAGACTTCTTGATCAATAGAATTTAATACTCCCAGTTCAGACCCAAACCATCCCCTTAAGTCTTTTCTACACCTATCATTTGGTGTCTGGGAATGGATCCACAGCTCCCATTCTTTTTGGCTTTGCTGTATGAGTGGGCAGTATTGCTGTTTAATTTTGGAAACATTAGCTTGTATCTTTACCTCCAGCTTTTTCAGAGAGTACTGTGGATTTAGAGGCAACAATTGTTCATTTGTTTGTCTTACCCCAGAGTGAAAGACTATATTATTTCACTTATGGGTCCCGTTCTACAGAGTTGTTTGCTGATGTAAAGTTGTTTGTTTTGATTTTAATTTTAAATGTCTGTTGTGTGACCCATTCCGTTTCGCTCCTTGTCGAGTACCCAAGGCATGGTAACTGGTTTCTTCAGATACATTGCCTGCCTGTAGGCAAGCATTTCAGAAACCTTCAGAAACCTTGCACTGGCCCCTGGTAGTATTACAAAGGATGCTTTACAAAGTTCCCACTACAAATGGTTGAGTATTCTGAGTACCTCAGCCCATAAGAGGATGCAGCTGTGATACTGGATTCCATGCATATCTGGGTTGCCCTCACATGGTCATGAAATTGGACATGATATACCCTAACAGGATAATTGTGCTCCTGGCTACCCCTCCAGCTTGATTGGTTACTATTTCTGATGGCCTGGAATATCCCAAGAATGAAATTCAATTCTCAAAAGCAGATCCTGTATGAGACCTGTTCCATGTACTGAGCGTACAAGCAGGACAATTTCTAACTCTAGTCGCACAAGAGCTGCCTGTTGGAAACAATATTTGTTGGGTCAGATTCCTGGCGGACTCAATTCCTGGATCCCTGTGTGATGATGGTCCTCCCACCCCACCTGTGCGCCGCAGAAGAAGGAAACTATCTTGTGCTAGGTTACAGTCTCCCATTTTAATTTGCATAGTGCAAAAATCCTGATAGGATTCACATGAAAATGAATTCACACACTGCTTGTTAGAAAGGTCGCAGATGCGCATGATCACTCGAGCAATCTTCTCTGAACGAGGTTTGTGAGTTTCAAATTTACAAGCCACAGAGATCCTGCTTTCAGGTGGGACAAGAAAGGCAGGCATGGAGTCAGGTTTTCCTCAATCATTAACTGCTCGGTCATTAGTCCTTAAAAGGGCATAAAGTGCTTTTAACTTTTTAATCTCTTTTAGCCAGTTAGGTCCTGAATATTTTTGAGTGTTCCATCTACCAGGATCTTGCAGGCCAAGGAGATCATTATGGTAGTGACAGTCGTCTGCTGTGGCTTGGATTCTGATTAGAAGTATCAGGAAGATGATGATGGTGTGAAATGCATCTTGGTTTCTCCTGTTCTTTCTGAGGTCCACTTTTGGACTCCACTTGCCTTTTGCAAAGCATTTTAATTCTGGAATAATGTATCCAAGAGATGAATGCTTTAAGCTTTAAAGGCTGTGTAAGTGATTAAAAGTACTAAATAGACTCCTTTTTAATTTTGGGATAAGAGGCTTTCTACCTGGTGGAGAGGAGCATCCTCTTGCTCATGTGCTCAAAATGTGTTGGTTTATTTTCTGCAGCTGTTGTGTTTGTTGGACAACATGGTTCTGGAGATACCCCTCTCCAACTTGTACAGTATCTTCCCCTTGCTAGTTTTGCTTATATGGTCTTCTGTACAGTATTTCAAAGGGATTCAGATTTTCTTTTGTTCTTGGTCTTATCAAATCCGTTATATAGCCAAAGGTAGGGCCCGGGGCCAAGGTATGTTGGCCTCTGGTACAGTTTTGACTATCTGTTGTTTCACCGGATAATTAATCTTTTCCACCTGGCCGCTGGCCTGGGGCCAATCCAGTGTGTGTAGGTGCCAGTTGATTTGGAGATTATTGCATAGTTGCTGTGCAATATTTGCTAGGAAACGTGGTCCTCAGTCAGAGGAGATGTCTAAAGGCACTCTGAACCAGGGCATTATATTGTTTACCAAAATGTTGAAAACTTTGGCTTTATTTGTTTGGGTTGGGAATGCCTCAGGTCATGCTGAGAAGGTATCAGTTAAAGGCAGAAGGTATTTCTACCCTCCTTTTCTTGGCAATTCAGAAAAGTCAACTTGCCAGTGCTGTCCAGGATATTGTCCCTTGTCTACTGTGCCAAGCTCAACTCTAGTCCTGGTTTGTGGATTGGCTCTAAGATGTTATTTCACACCCTTGGGTTACCTGCTTTACACTAGAGTACAGGTTGCATCTTACTGTTGTCCTTATCAAATAATTATGTAAGGCATCCCCTTCCCAGTGTACACAATTATGTTCATCTTTAATTAATTTCCATGATGCTCTTTCTGGCATAACTGTCTATCCCTGAGGAGTTGAAAAAACATAATGTTTTCATTCTGCTTTCAAATTCTTTGCTAATTCTAGATCTTTCTGATTATACAACATACATCACTGTCATATTGTTCCTTACCTTTGGGCATTGGTGCCTGAATCTCAGCATGGCTTTGTTCTGCTGCTCTTTTTGCAACCTGTTACCTCTTTTGGGGTCGGTTTCCCCTTTCTGATGCCCTTTTCAGTGCAGAATCGCAACCTCTTGAGGCAGTAGTACTGCCTGCAGCAATTTTAAGATTTCTTCTGAATGCTACAACTGCTTTCCTTGAGCTGTCAAAAGTCCTTTATCTTTCTAAACTGCTTCATGGGTGTCTATTACTCTAAAGGCATTCTTGGAATCTGTTCATCTATTGATCCTTTTTCCTCAGGCTGGTCAGAGGGTACGGGTTAAAGTGATTATCTCTGTCTTCTGAGCTGACTTGTGCAGGGCTTCTATCCCCTATTGCTCCGTGCTAATTGTATATCCTGATTTTCACTGATCTGCTCTTACAAAGCCACTCCCATCTGTGTACTGAGATTCTGCTCTTGGAATTGGGGTTTCTTTAAGATCTGGGCAACTGGAATAAAGTGGACTGAATGGTTTTGATCCAGTCATGCTACAAAGGCTCCTTGTCTGTCTAGTGAGTAACTGGGAATGCTGCTGGATGAACTAGAGAAGAGATTTGTTTTGTAATGCTGCGTTGTTCCACCAAAATTGCCTGATATTTAAGGAATCTGGAGGGTGAAAGCCAATGCCCACCCTTTTGGTCAAGAATTGATGCTACTGGATGTGAGATAAACACAAATATTTGTTGACCTAGAGTGAATTTCCAGGCTCCTTGGATGTCTGAAACAAGAGCAGCAACTGCTTACAGTCAGGCTGTCCCCTACTGACTGCATCCAGTTGTTTGGAAAATGATGCTATTGCTCTCTTCTATGGGCCAGCTGTTTGAGCTAGTGCACCTAATGCCATCCCCTGCCTCTCCTAAGAGAAAAGCTGGAAGGGTTCCCAGACATCTGTCCAGCCCAGAGCAGGTGCTCTTTTCAATTCCTCCTTCAGCTTGTGAAAGGCTTTCTTACTTTGGGGTGTCCATTTCAGGTCTCTGGGATTGTCTTCTAAGAGCTGCTACAGTGGCTTAACCAGCAGTCCACAGCCACTACCACAGTTAATGCAGCATCCAGTCACTCCTAGAAAGGTTCTCAGTTCTTTGGCATTAGTAGGGAGTGGGGTTCCGTGGGTGGTCCCTTTGCCGTCCTGTCTTAGTCCCTGCTGTGCTTGGGATATTTTGTATCCTCGGTAAATGACTTCCTGTTTGATTATTTGAGCTTGATTTCTGGATGCCTTGTATCCACTTAGTCCCAGGTCATTTCATAGGCTTACTGTCCATTCCAGTCTTTTTAAGTTTCAGTGGCTAAAAGTAGATCATCTACCTATTGTAACACAATTCCATTTGTGGACGGGCTTACCCAACTTTCAAGGTCCTCAGCAAACTGTTTTCCAAATATGGTTGGACTATTGTTGAATCCTTGTGGCCCTACAGTCCAGGTAAATTGACTTGTCCTTCCAGTCTCTGGGTTTCCCCATTCAAAGGCAAACCGGTTTTGGCTGCCAGGGTCCAAGGGTATACAGAAGAAAGCATCCTTGAGATCTGAAATGGTAAACCATCCATATTCATCTTTTAGTTTGCTTAGCAAAGCATATGGATTTGCAACCACTGGGTGGAGATCTCCAGCTATTTTGTTAATAGCCTGTAGGTATTGAACCAGACTGTAGTTCAAACCATCAGGCTTTTGTATGGGTAAAATGGGTGTATTCTATTCAGATTCATATTCCAGTAACAGCCCAAATTTAAGACAATTGTCTACGATAGGCTTAGCAATTTTTATGTTTTCCACCTGAAGTGGATATTGTTTAATTCTTATTGGTCATGTTCCAGATTTAAGTCTAATGATTACAGGTTGTGCTGCTTTGGCCTTACCAGGGGTCCCATCCACCCAGACTTTAAGACAAACCTGACTAAGAACTTCTTCTGTGTCTCTTCTGATTTGGACAAAGCTGTAATGAGAGCTAGACTTAGAACACGATTATTTGTTGGTCATTGACTTTGATCTGAACTCCTCCAGGGCTAAACTACATCTCAGCCTGTTGGAACCTGTTACAACATTCTCATGTCTCCAACAAATCCTTCTGATGAGGTGTTTTGGGGGCGTAGGCATATGTAGGAACTGATGTATTCCTACTGTGTTTCCCAGTTCATAAGATCGTGGTTTTAGAAAGGATACCTTCTGCTGTTGACTTGTGGCTCCAATAACATTCACAACTTTACCAGGATCAATTTCTTCCAACTTTAATACAGAATGTGTGGCACCCGCATTCACCAGACATTTCATTTGCCTCACCTTTTCCCCCAGTTCTCTTTTGACCAGAGGGTTTTCTGGGGGGATGCCCTCCAGCCAACCCTTGCATTGATTCGTTCTTCAACCACCTTGGCTTTGAGTTGCAGGCAGTCTCTCTTCCAATGCCTTTCTTTCTTACAATAGGCACATTGAGTGGTCCAGAGTTTAGGGATATGTTTCTGCCCACCCCAGCCATTTCTTTGTCCTGAGTGTAAGGAGTAAAAAGTTGTCCATTTTTAAAAGGTTTAGAGTCAACAAGTTAAACCAATTGCTACTAAGTTAGAGCTTTAATTACTTATTGTTAATACCTTCATTTTGCAATTACCTGTTGTTAAGAGTGTTATTCTTTAATTACCTGTTGTTAATAGTTTAATTGTTAGAAATCCCCCTTCGTCAGGTATCACCCCTCCTGCTTCCTGGAAAATGGCACCCGGGACTGTGAGGAGGGAGTGACATCAGAGCTTGGATGCAAATGTAGAAACACTTGGCCAAGTCCAGCAAAGAAACACCCCTCAAACAACGAGCCAGCACTGAATTAAACAATCTAAGTGATGTCTAAGGGTAAGCAACTGAATCCAGGGTGTGCTAAGACCTTTGAACCTCTCACCCTAACCCAGAGATGTCAGCTAGAAAGAAGACCTCAAATGTTAAATCGAAAATGGGAATCTCCTGGTGCTCTGGCGAGGGCGGAAGCCCCAGCTCTGCCTGCACACCAGGGGACAGAGCTGCATCCTCCTCCTCCCTGCCACTCCTGGGAGCAGTGGCGGCGGCGTGCGCACGACCCATCGAGCCCCCACCCAAGCTGACCTTAATAAAGGCACTAAAAAGGAGAAAAAATCTCCTGCCCTTTTCATTTATTCCAGCAAGACCTGCCAGCTGATTCCAATGTCTCCTACTCCCTTCTGGCTTGGATGGCCCTGTTCAGAAGGTCTTGTAGGATTCCCACAGATCTGGGCTGTTGCCATGGCTCTGGTCTTCTCTCTTTCAGCCTTTCAAGCCCGAGGCAACGTGCCAGCCCATCATGCTCTGACCTGGAAAATCAAGCCCAGTTTCCCCAAAGAGCTCAAGAATTAGGGACATCTTCTGGATCCAGTGAACCAGTATCCCAAGAATAGCACCAGGAGACACTAAAGACGACATCACCGCTCAGCGCTGCTGGAAGTCCTGGCACAGCTGATGGTGGGCACAGTTCTTGTGGCTTCAGCCCTCTCCCTGCATGTCCTGTAGACACTCCCTCCCTCTAGCCCTCATACACTGCCCATCACCTTTTATTCTCTCCACTATTCCTCCCTTTTGATAGCTCTGCCCTCAGCCTGTCCATCACCATTTTCTCCCTCCACTTTCCCTCCCTGTTGACAGCTCCCTCCCTCCAGCTCTCAGACCCTGCCCATCCCCTTTTTCCCTCCCAGCTCATCCCTTTGCTTTGCCTTCCATTAATGAACAGTTTGGCTTCTTCACTTTGCCTGCATCCCTGTGGAGCTGAAGCAAACCCAGGGCCCTGGGACACACAGGCCCCTGCTGCTGTTCTCTTCCAGGCCCTGTTTTGTGCACAGAGCCAGAGGAACGAGGGCGGGTCAGGCTGGAAAGGTCCCTGTGCTGAAGGTGCAGTTCCACAGCACCGTGCACTTCCAGATCTTGCTGAGCACCTGGGAGTCCCTGGATTTTGGAAGAGCCAACCTGAATATGCTCTGAACCCAGCTGAGAGGGATTCCATGGCAAGCATCCACGGAGGGCAAAGGAGCTTGGAATGTTGGAAGTTTTCAAGAATAGTTTCCTGAAAGCACAGCAGTGCTCCATCCCTGCACAGGATGAGGAAGAGGGCAGAAGCATAGAGCATCTGGGCTTAGCAGGGAGCTCTGGCTGTGCCTGAGGGCAAATGAAGCAGCAGCACGGTGCCCGAGACTCGGACACGCGGCCGTGCCGGTGCCCGCAGCGCTGCCAGGCAGTGCCGGGATCCCGGCTGTGCTTCTGCTCCCCACAAGTGAGGAACGGCAGCCCCAGGCTCAGAGCCAGCCAGAAAGCCAACCAAGGGAGAGCAGAGGGAGGGCATCCTGCCAGTCTCTCTTGGACATGGCCACAAAACAGCTCCTGCAGCTTCTTCCTCCACCTGTGTTTGGGCTGTGCTGGTGGCAGAGCCAGCCAAGCTCTGCTCTGCATTCCAAAGCCTGTTGGGAGCGGGCATGAAAAGCGCTGCGTCCACAGCAGAGAGTCCTGGAAGGTGCTGGCAAAAGCATCCTGCACGAAGAGGGTTCTGGTCCCTGGCCGAGAACAGCCTGGTTTTGGTGCCATGAGCGCAGGTAGGAGTTGAGGCAGGTGAAGAGGCCGTGGGCAGCTTGTGTTTGTGGAGGGCCGTGGGCTGCACCTCTGAACCTGCACCTGGAAACTCACTTGGGGCAATAGGAACTAGAGCTGGAGTGCCTGTCCTGAAAGGACCTAAAGTCATTCAGCCTTACCACCAAAGGCAGAGGGCCGTTTGGCCACTTTCCCTTCCACAGCGCACGCTTGGGCAAGTGGCTGAGAGCAAGCAGCCTTTTTGCCCTCTTCCCGGTTGGCCTGAAGACCCTCTGCACCGAGAGAAAGCTCCTGGACAGCCAGCTATCCAACAACAGCAATTTAATGTTCCTCTAGTGGGTGAAGGGAAAGGAAGTGCTGGCAGAGGAGAGGTGTTCCCCGCAGGCTCAGGTGGCCCCAGCAGACGCAGCCTCCCGGATCAGTTCTCCGCAGCGCCGCGGCAGGACACTCAGCCGCGGCCACACAGGAAAGGCCGCGACTGCCAGAGGCGGCGCAGTTGGTCTCGCATCTTCTGCAGTCGGGAGGAGGGAACGCTCTGTACAGCTAAAAGGATGTACAGAGCTTGAAGCGCCAGGCATGAGATGGCTGGGCTGGAGTCATCCGTCATGTCCTGAAGGGCTGCAGAGAGAGAAACAGAGGCACAGTCAGAGGCTGGATTTGCGCACAGCTGGGCAGAGCCTCCAGCCTCGTCCATGCCACAGCCTGGAGGAGGCAGCCTGGAGGAAGCAGGAGACAAGAAGGACGAGCTGGCAGCTGCTGGCCAGGAATGTCCTGCAGGCCCCTGCAAGGTGTCTGTGCTGTGGCCACGCTGCCCTTGGGGCGTGCAGGGAGCGGAGCCGTGGGCGGGCGGGCCAGGCAACGCAGGTGCCAGCGGCAGCCCCCGGCGGGAGCCCGCGGGCCTCACTCACCCCTGCAGATGATGCGGAACTCCGGCTGCTGCCCTGTCAGGTAGCGCCCGGCCATCCCTGGCGAACACAGAGCGTGTCCTGTCTTCAGAGCCACAGCTGCCGCACACGGCCGCTGCCAGCCCTGAGGCCACACGCCCTGCTGGCCCGGCAGGGCTCAGCCCGGGCCCCTGGCGCACGCTGCCGCCCGAGGGCACGGCTGCCAGAGGGCGGCAGCAGCAATGCCCAGGCCAGCGGGGGCTGCACTTGCCCGCGCCCGGATCCTGCTGCCGGGACAGACAGCAGGCGGGGCTGGGGCCGAGCTGCGGCGGGGCGGGGCAGGGCGGGGCGGGAGCCGGGCTTGGGGCTCACCCATGAACCTGACGGCCGCCTCTCGCAGGGGCTCCTGTGCGCTCCGCAGGTACGGCAGGGCCTGGCGCAGGTGCTCGGCCGCTCGGCTCCTGTCCTCTGCCAGCTGCAGGGAGCGGCAGGGCACGGAGGGAAAGGGTTGATGCGGGCCCTGCCCCTGGGCCGGGCGCCCCCTACGGCCGGCACTGCTCGCCCCCCGCCCACAGAGCCCTGAGGCCCGGCCAGCAGCCGCAGGCGCCGGGGCAGGCGGCTTCTTCAGGCATCGGGCTGGGCATTGCAGCCTGTCCTTACCAAGCACTCGGCAAATCTCCACATCTGATCCGTCTTCAGCAGCTGCTTGAGATCCTTCCTCTTCAGGAACCTAACTGCAGAAAGCAGTGTTTCCCGAGAGGCCTGCAGAGCAGCAGAGACCCAGAGATGGCACCGCAGCCCAGGGCACAGGACCCGCATCTCTGTGCCAAGGCCAGGAGGAGGCTGGAGCCCCTCAGGTGCCAGGGGCTGGGGACACAGCTGAGCCCCCTCCCATAGGGACACCCAGGAGGCCTCACCTGTGCCACACGCCTGTTCTCATCGTGGCACTGGAAGAAGAGTGGGAGCAGGCTCTGGCTCACGTGCTTCTTCAGGGCCTTTTCTCCCTTTGCCACTACCAGCGTGATCACGTCTTGGAAGAGGCCAATGGAGAGCAGCCGCACAAGGCTCTTGTCCTGTTGGAAAGGAAGCAAAAGCCCTCCACATCAGCTGCTCCAGGCCCCCCTGTGCCCAGGCCCAAGGCGCCACCCGAGTGCCCGTGGCTGGGGGCACAGAGCCTCACATTGTCAAAGAGGTGCCAGAGCGCCTCAGCCAGCTGCAGGGCCATGGGGCTGGCTATTGCCAGGTCTTTCTGCAGCGGCAGGAAGCTGAGCACAACAAGGCTCATCTCAACAATGTCTTCATCTCTATCCCACAGTAGCTTCCCAAGGCTTTCAGTCAGGCTGTACATGCTTGGATCCTGTGTGCAAAACAAAGCTGGGCAACCCCACACTGCTGCTGCTGCAGGGCTCAGAGGCCGAAGGCCTGTCCTGAAGCACTCAGGAAGCTGAACAGCGACCCTGGAGAGCTGGGAGCAGCTGGCACAGCTGCCAAAGCCCAGCTAAGCCCAAGGGGCTGCTTGCCCCAGCCCCACGCTGGCAGCACAGCTTCAGCTGCTGCCTCCTTCTCACCATCGAGGTGAGCCCCACGAGGCCTCGCAGCGCCACGCGACGCATCTGCCTGGACTCGCTCTGCAGGTGCCTTGTCAAGATCTCCAGGACTTTTTCACCGCATTGGCTCAAGTCCAGGCAATCCAGGACCTTAAAGGCACAGAGCAGGCACAGAGGTGCCCAGCTGGCAGGAGCTCAGAAGGGCACAGGGCCGAGCCAAGGCAGCAGCAAAGGGCTTGGTGCAGCGTCCCAGGCAGCTGCGGCTACGAGAGGGCAGAGGGCTGGGAGGCAGCTCAGCCAGGCAGCGCTGGCCATGGGGCTCACCTCCACCAGGAAGGCCAGGGCAGGCAGTTCCCAGTCTGAAATGCCTTGGCTGAGCAGGTCAAAGAGGCGGGATGCCATGTCGCAACACCAGATGATGGAGACATGGCGCATCTCCCTGGCAGGGAGAAAAGGCACCATTGCTCCTGGGCCGGGCGGGCAAAGCTCTCCCAGGGCTGACTGGCAGAGCTCTGGTCTCCTGCCGAGCACCCCGGGGGCGCTTTGGGAGGCGGCCATTCCCGGGCACCCTCCTGTGCCGGCCTTTTCCAGTCTGCTCATCCCTCCCTCGGTGACAAGGCCCTGCCGCCCATGACCACGGGGACTGTGTGGGGCGTTGCGGGCACAAAGGAGAGGGGCGGTGGGGAGAACGAGGTCTCACCTGGCCAGCAGACCCACTGCGCAGTGGTGGGTGTCGGCACAGAGCAGCGTGTCCCAGGCGCGCTTGCGTTCCATGGACAGCACCGCGTGCTCATAGCGCATTTGGCAGAGCAGGGCCTTCAGGGTCTGCAGGGCAAAGCTGTGTGCAAAGTAAAGGCCAGGTCACGCTGGGAGCCCCGGCTCCTGCCCTGGGGGCATGGGAGGGATGGGGAAGCTGGGAGGACGGGCATGGGAGGGATGGGGAGGCTGGGAGGACTGGCATGGGGCACCTGTTGGGCTTGGCGGAGAGGCCGTGTTGCTCCTGGCATCCCTTCCAGAAGGTCTCAACCTCTTCTGGCATCTCCTGCATGCTGATGTACGCTTGGAAGAGCAGACTCAGAAAGAGACTGGGGAAATACTCCAGCACGACAGGCGAGCGCCAGGCCAGATTGAAGACTCTCCACAGCGCCACGGTTGCCTGCAAGAAATAAAAGAGCCAGAGACAAGGCTCAGTGGCCAAGACATGCACGTGGCAGGGCCCGAGCATGCGAGGGAGAGGCTGGGGGAGACAAGGGGGGGAAACAGCCGGCCTGGTGCCCCTTAAGCCTGCCCCTAAGGCAGGATTCAACGCGGTCTCTGAGGCAGAAGGATGCAGCTGGCGGGAGGACAGAGAGCTGGCTGCTGGAGTGCTGGCCTAGGGGCTGGCAAAGGCCAGCTCCAGAAACTCACAGCCAGGGCAAAGACTCCTGCGTCATCCCCATCGGAGGTGGACACGCTGCTCACTGGCCAGGCGCTCAGCACATCGAGGAGTAGCTGCAGCGCCGGCTCCGCAGTCCTGCTCGAGGACATGATGGTTGCCCACATGGTGGCAGCAGCTCTGTGGGGTCAGAGCTCTGTGTCAGGGCTGTCTCGGCCGCAGCGCCGTGGCCTGGGCAGCTGCAGGGGCCCGCGCTGGCCCTGAGCCCTGCCTCTGCCCACTGCCCCTGGCCGGCAGCGGCCAGCCAGCCCACGTGGGTACAGGGGCCCCGAGGGGCAGGGAGGGAGCATGGCACCAGGCTCAGGAGCTGCCATGGCAGCACTGGAAAACAGAGGAGCCAGAGGATCCTGCAACTCCCTGCCTGTCTGGCAGTCAGCAGGGACAGGCTCTACAGGGTGACGGGCCGGTGAAGCCCAAGCCCTCAAGGCACGTGGGGCTGCCCCACCTGTCACACGATGGGGCCCAGCGCAAGAGGGTGATCAGCACGTCACTGGGGTATTCCTTGGTCAGCTCCAGAAGGGCCTTGTCCAGCCTGTGCCCAGCAGCCTCATTGGCCGTGAGCCACTGGTGGATGGACCTCACCATGGCGGGCACCTGCAGAAGGCACGGGCAGACTCGCAGAGGTGCCAGAGCAGCAACTTCCCCTGAGAAGTGCTTCCCTTCCAAACGCATCGGGCCGGGCCTCAAAGGCCGAGGGAGGCCGGCAGAGCCGGCTCAAGGCGCGGCACCACTGCTGGGGCCAATGAGCCCTTGCCCCAGGCTGCTTACTCGCACTGGATTGGAGACACCCTTCTCCACAAGCAAATCCAGCATGGCAGCACCGGTCTCGGCATCGAGGAACGGAAGGTTCTCCAAGATGCCTGTGCCCGCACCGGCAGTCTCTTCCTGCCAAAGGCACGTGATGAATTCACAGAGGGTCCGCAGGAGAAGGGCAGCAAGGGAGGGAGAATCCATGGAGCGCTCCAAGCCTGCTGCTTGGCTGAGCAGTGCCAGCAGGCCCAGCCCAGGTGGGGATGGCTGCAGGTACCTGCGCCGTTCTGCCGAAGCGGCCACGGGCGGCTTCCTGTTCCTCTGTCGGGTCCTTGGCTGCATCTGGCAAAGAGCAAGCGCAGCCAGAGCTGAGGGGCTGCGGGAGAGGCCAGAGAACACAGCCCAGCCCTGCACCGCCCAGGCAGGGAGAGCCTCAGGATGCCCCGGGGGATGGAGCACGGCTGCCAGGTGCTCCAGCCTAGCTTCTGTCCTATCCATGGACAGGACAGGGATGGGATGGGATGGGATGGGATGGGATGGGATGGGATGGGATGGGATGGGATGGGATGGGATGGGATGGGATGGGATGGGATGGGATGGGATGGGATGGGATGGGATGGGATGGGAAGGGATGGGGCCAAGCTGGCTACAGGCACCAGCCCTGCAGCCCAGCTCGGACACTCACGCTCCTGCAGCAGCTGGAACTGCTCCAGTTCTTCAGGCTGCTTTGCTGAGGTAGCTCCAGCCTCTTCCTCCTCCAGCCAGGCCAGCTTGGGCACGCTGGGGGGTCTCTGCTCCATGTCACTCTTTGCAGTTAGGAGTGCTTGCTGAAGCAGAGAGGCCTCGGAAGCGCTGAAGATGAGCAAGTGCTGCAGTTGTGCCTTGAAGGCACCTGCAACAGAGGAGCCTCGGGAAGGCTACAGGACAGGAAGTCCCACAGTCTGTCCTCGAGGGCACCAGCAAGAGAGAAGTCTCCAAAAGGAAATAGGACTGCAAGTCCCGCAGTCTGTCCTCAAGGGCACCGGCTGCAGGGATGGCAGATGCTTTGGAAATGCTCCACGTCACCGAGTCCCGCAGCCTGGCCTCGAGGTCACCTGCAAAGGGAATGCCTCGGAAAAGCTCCGGGTCAGCCAGGAACGAGTTGGCTGTGGGAGGTCTCCTCACAGCACTGCTCTGTCCCGTCCTGTGCCGTCGCGTGCACCGAGTACTGTGGCGTCGCCAGCACCTACGTCACGACGTGTCACAAAGGGTCACCCTTGCACACTCTGTCCCTTTCCATTCCACGGTGAGCACGGTGCACTGTGTCACAGAGAGCCCCAGGACACACCTCAACGTGCCCTGGGGACACCCTCACCCCAGCCAAACTGCCCCAGCTTGCAGGCAAGACCTTGCCCCAAGTGTTGAAGACACAGCCCAGCAGGAACTTTAGCAACGGCCCAAACAAGAAGCAGCTGCTGCTCTGCTCTGCCTGCTCAGGGCAGCAGAATGAGCCGCCACGGCTGCCAACGCAGCAGAGCAGGAAGGGCACCGGGGCCTTCCACAGGCCCTGCCATGGCCTCTTTGGGACCAGTCCCGGTGCTGGGTGGCCGGCACACTCGCAGGGCCGTGACACAGACACGGGAGCTGTGGCCCAGAGCACCAATGCTGCTCTGGCCCCTGGGGAGCGCTGACAGCCGCAGCTGTGGGTCAGCCAGGAACGAGTTGGCTGTGGGGGGTCTCCCCACAGCCCTGCTCTGTCCCGTCATGTGCACCGAGCACCGTGGCCAGGCTATTGGCCGGTGCGGTACGGAAGATGTGTTTGTTGGCAGGATCCGTGGTGTAGTCACCTGGGATAGAGAAGGAGACAAGGAAAGTGAAGCTGGGAGCCTAAGTGCAAGCCACAGAGGAGAAGTCAGGAGGACATGGAGGAGGTGCTCAGTCGTGCTTCTTTTCTGTCTGGAACTCTCTGAAGGCCATTCAGGGAGCGAGTAGAGGGGAACGCAGCTGCCCACGTGGCCCCGGCAGAGCTCGGAGGGCCCAGCCGGGGAAGCCCAACCCCCACCCCGGGGGGACCCGCCTGCCCCCGCCCCCTGCCGGGGCTCTGCCGTCACCCACACCGGGACCCCCCAGAAACACCTCCCGGGGACCCCCGATGTCCACCCAAGGGCCATCTGCGGCTCGCCTTTGGAGCCCTGCCAGCTCCAAACATCCCCCCCAAAAACCCCAAACCCAGGCACTCCTAGGATATTTGGGCTGCGCTCCCCCTGCCCGGGCCCTTGCGGGATGGGGGGCGATGCTCCCGGGGCTGCGAGGCCGAGGTCAGGCAGCGCCGGAGCCCCGCGATTCATCCTCCCCTCTCCTGCTGCTGCTTCTTGCTGCCGCTCCGCCTCTTCTTCCCTTCCTCCCTCCCTCTCCTCCCCCGCTCCCGGAGCCCTCGCAGCCCGCGGGAGGGGCGGGGACGGAGGCGGGACAGGTCGGAACGCAGAGAGGGCTGGGGGGGATGCCAGGAGTAGGAGAGACTGGGCTGTACTGGGATCATCCTGGGAGCAGCTCCTGGACGACTGAGTTCTACTGGGATCATCCTGGGGAGCGAGGAGGAGCAGCGCGATGGCTCCAGCGCTGGGGCTGGGGGCGCTCCTGGGGGGCCAGGGGGGAGTGGGACCCCCGGCACCGGGACCCTGAACCCCCATTGCCGGCACCGAGACCCCCCTGCTCCCCTTATCCTGCACGGGGACTCTCCTGCTCCTCTTATCCTGCACGGGGACCCCCTGCTCCCTCTGGCTCATGGGGTGCCGCCTTTGCGTGGTCCCCATTTCAGGGCCCAGGGTTCCCAAGGGTCTCCCTTGTCCATGGTCCCAACATCTCCAGGCTGCCGGGGTTCCCCCTATCCGGGCTCCCCGTTCAGGGCTCCCGGGGTCCCCCTTATCAGAGTGTCCGACCCCACAGGCTGCAGAGGCTCCCCCAGCTCCGGTGCCGCCCTCTCCGCTCTCCCAGCCCTCAGCCCGCCGGTCCCGGGCGATCCCCCCATGGCTCCGGGCTGAGGATGCAGCGCCTGCCCCGGGCAGCCCAAGCCCCCCTGGGAGGGTCCCACGCACCCCCCGGCCCAGCGCCGGGGCTCTGCCGGCACCAACACCGGGACCCCCAAAATTCTGCCGGACCGGAGCCGCCGAGGGGCGCCCGGCCCTTGGCCCTGTTATAGATACATATTGCAATATTGGCTTTTCGCAAATATTCACATGGATTTTACGTGTGGTGTTAAAATAACTTTGTTATAAAGATACAGTTTTTATTTCTGTTGTTAATTAAGCTTAGACATAGTAGTGAAATAGCTGATATAAGTATGCTTGTGTTAAAATGCCTGCTTGGATGGGGTAACATCCAATGAACGTGGGATGAGGACACCTGCTGCAGATGTGCCAACTATCAGCACTCACCGTCTGAAGGCAGCGTGGGCCGGGGCCAAAACTGAAGGTGATAATAAAAAAGGAGTAAAACCACAACCAGGAATACGCATGCTGTAAAAAGGTGGAACCGAGGAGGAGCCATGCTAAACAGTTCTTGGAATATGGAAACTAGTTTGGGAAAAAGTTTACTATGCACAAGGGTCTATGAATATGCAACGGGTTGATGTCAGGAAAAGGTATTGAAGGGCTATCCCCGAAGATAACAGGGGGACTTGGTTCAGTGCCAAGATGCAGCCGGCCGTAATAACCTTTGCTCCGTGGTCCTTGTCTCCCCTTGTCCTTTATTAAACTCTAAATCTTCACAGGAGAGTGAACGTGGTTTTTCACAGCCCCGAGCAGAGAGCTCTGCCCGGGGGCTCCGGGCAAAGGCGGCGGCGCTCGGCAGCGGCCCCAGCCCGCCCAGCCCCGGGAATTGCCCCGCACCGGGACAAAATCCTGCCCCGAAGGAGCCCTTGGAACGCCCGCCCGCGGCTCCTCCGTGCCCCAAAGGTCCCGGCAGCTGCCCCCGGTGCTGCCGCAGCTGCGGCTCTGGAGCAGGGAGGCTCTGCGGGACCCCCGGGCTGGGTCCCCTCCCAGCCGTGCCCGCCCCGGGGCTGATGCTCGGCCCGGGCTCTCTCGCTGCTCCGGCTCCCGCACAGCCCCGCTGTGAGCGGGCACCGAGCGCCCGGCGCCGCAGGGCCCCGAGCCCCTGCCCGGCCCAGGGTCAGTGTCCATCGCCGGCCCCTGGCCGGGGCTCCGGCCACTGCCCGGCCCCGGCACAACCTGCAGCTCCCAGCACAGCTCCCTCCAGCCGGGCACTGCGGGCTCCCGCCGGGCACAACATTCCCTTCATGGCATCTCGGTTATCTCTGCTCACATCTGCACAACCAGCTGCTGCTGAGGCAATCCCAGCTCCCACTGAAGGCTTCCCACCCAAAATGCTGCCTTCAGCTCTGACACACCATTAAGAAATCCAAGAGCAAAAAAAAACTGAATCTGATTAGAGAATCTTGCAAAGTCATATCTGAGAACATTTTGTTATAAAATCACAAATAGTAACAGAAGCTGAGAAAGTCAACAATGATAGAAAACAAGCTTCCAACACTGGGACTAGAAGAGCTCAGGCAATCCATTTGAATGGAAGGAGCCCTCTCTTTCTGACATGTGAGCAATGCCATTGAATTTCCCAAACCAGGCAAATAGGGAGCCCTGGCAGCAGCAGCTTCACACACAGCAATGACACGGAACAGGGCAGGGCAAGAGGCTGCCAAAATTATAACTTCTACTTGCAATGAAGAACCTTTGTTTCCAGTTCTACTCTAGCCACTATTAATATAGAGTCAAAAAGGCTAAAACTACTAGTAATAAGAACTGCACTATAATTAGCAAAAAAAAAAAAAAAAAGATAATGGAAATAAGAAGAATTAATAAAATCCCTGCCATACTTATACTAGGTTTGCATGGCCAGGTTTTGGTGAGGGGCTTTAGGAGCACCTTCTGTGAGAGGCTGCTGGAAGCCGCTGCTCCTCCACGTCCCACAGAGTCAAATCCAGCTGGCTCCAGGATGGACGAGCCGCCGGCCAAGGCTGGCCCAGTTAGAAATGGTGGTAACACCTTTGGGAAAAGAGATTTAAGAAAAAGAAAATGGGTGATTGTGTAGTTGTGTCCCTGTGAGCAGGGAAGAGCAGGGTGAGAACATGTGAGAGGAACAACTCTGCACACCCCAGGGCAGGGCAGGGCAGGAGGAGGAGCAGGAGCTGCTCCAGGGGCTGGAGCTGATTGCCCTGAGATTTCCTGGGGCAGCCCCTGGGGAGGCAGCTGGGCCCCTGTAGCCCCTGGAGGGCCCGGAGAGCAGAGACGCACCTGCAGCATCTGCAGCAGCCCGTGCTGGAGCAGGGGGTGCCTGAGCAGGGGCTGTGACCCCATGAGAAACCTGTGCTGGAGCAGGGACCTGGCAGGGACCTGCAAAGCCATGGAGAGAGGAGCCCACGCTGGAGCAGGGTCCTGGCAGGACTTGTGAGCCCATGGGAGAGTGAGGCAGCTGCAGCAGTTTGTGAAGAGTTGCTGTCCGTGAGATGAACTCACCCTGGAGAAGTTCATGGAGAAGTGTCTCGGGGAGGGACCCCACGGTGCAGCAGGGGAACGACTCCTCTTCCTAAGCAGCAGGAGAAACAACGGGTGATGAACGGAGCAGAGCCCCCAGTGCCTGTCTCCCTGCACCACTGGGGGAGGAGGCAGAGCTGGGAAGGAGGGAGGATTGGGCAGAAGGTTTTTTGAAGCTTTAGTTTACTTCTCACTATCATGCCCTGACCTGAATAGAAATAAATTCAATTAATACCTGTAATTTCAAAAATGCTTTGCCCATGATGGCATTTGCTGAGTGATCTGTCCCAGTCCTTAACTCAAGCCATGAAGCCTTCATTCTATTTTCTATTTTTCTCCCTCCTGCCCATCTCTGGAGGAGAGTGAGAGAGCAGCCATGGTGGGTGCCTGGCATCCAGCCAGGGTGAAGAGACAACACTTCCTTTCCTTCATTCTTTCTTTCCTTCCAGAGGTCACAGTGAAGAGGTTGAGAGGGGCTTTGATGGAGGGAGTGAAGGTGGCAGGGAGTAGCGGGGACAGGAGGCACAGGGATGTGGCACGGGCACCCGAGGGGCCCGGGCAGCTGGCAGGGGGCAAGGCCTGTCCCCCTGGGCCAGCAGCAGCCCCGTGCCCTGCCAAGGCGCTGCTGGCAGGGGCTGGGCCCCAGAGGCAGGGGCAGAGCCCAGCCCCGGGGGCGGCGTTTGTGCCCCAAGCCCCGTCCAGCCCAGCCTGCCCCGAGTGCGCAGTGAGCGCTGGCACGGCTGCCCTGGACAGCGTGACCTGCTGGGGACACTGAGAGCTGCCCCGCTGTGACCCTGCCCTGGGCACTGCACAGGCACCAACCCAACCCCAGCCAGCAGCGCCCCTGGGCATGGCCCAGGCACTGGAGAGCATCACAGCCAGCCCCGCTGCTCCTGGTGATGTCCCAGGCACCAGAGCCCATCCCAGCCCCACTGCTGCTGGTGATGTCCCAGGCACCAGAGCCCATCCCAGCCCCGCTGCTCCTGGTGATGTCCCAGGCACCAGAGCCCATCCCAGCCCTGCTGCTGCTGGGCATGTCCCAGGCACCAGAGCCCATCCCAGCCCCGCTGTTGCTGGGCATGTCCCAGGCACCAGAACCCATCCCAGCCCTGCTGCTGCTGGGCATGTCCCAGGCACCAGAGCCCATCCCAGCCCCGCTGTTGCTGGGCATGTCCCAGGCACCAGAACCCATCCCAGCCCCACTCCTGGGGATGTCCCAGGCACCAGAGCCCATCCCAGCCCTGCTCCTGGGGATGTCCCAGGCCCTATGAGTGTCCCAGGTGTGGGACGAGCACCTTAAATGGCTCAGCTTTGACCCAACACCAACGGAGGCACCACCAAGGGCAGCCCTGCGAGTGCGCCCAGTGTGGGAAGAGCTCCATGTGCTGCTCCAGCTCCATCCCCCATGGGAGGATCCGCGCTGGATGATCCCCAGTGACCCCGGTGGGCAGAGCCCCGATGGTCTGTGGTGCTGGTGATCTCTGTTGAGGAGACACCTGGCTGGGGCCTCCATATCCTCCTGGCTCCCCACCCCATGGCCTGGATTTTCTTTTCATTTCTCTTTGCCCTTCCAAACCTCCTAAAAGCAGGGTAAAAATAAAGACGTTGAGCTAAGACAACGATGGGGACACGGGGGGTCTTGCAGGGCATGTGGGGGATGCTGGGTGTGAGGGACTTGAGGGTTCCTGGGAGAGACTTGGGGCTTGCTCAGGGCTTTGGGGAGACCAGGCTGAGCGGCTCCAGTTGCACTGGGAGACCCTGGAGGAGGTTCTGGGACAGCTGATCAAGGACCCCCTGCCCTGGAACTGTCCCCATGTGCCCCCATCCCAACGCCTCGTGTCCCCTGTAGCAGCTGCCCCATTCCCACAGTCACTCCCCTTTCCCCGGCCCATTCCCATGTCCCCCCTATCCCGTTCCCGTCCTGCTCCCATCCCAGTCCGGATCCCATTCCCTCTCCCTGTCATGTATTCCTGATCCCTGTACCGTATTTCCAGGGCCATTTCAGGTCCCTGGCCCTGTCCCCATCCTCATTCCCGGTCCCTGTCTGCAATCCCGGTCCCTGTCTCCATTCCCTGTTCCCATTCCCGGTCCCTGTCCCCATTCCCATTCCCTGTCCTCATTCCTTGTTCCCATTCCCGGTCCCTGTCCCCATTCCCCATTCCCATTCCCCATTCCCATTCCTTATCCCCATTCCTGGTCCCTGACCCCATTCCCTATCCCCATTCCCGGCCCCTGTCCCCATTCCCGGTCGCGATTCCTATCCCCATTCCCATTCCCTGTCCCCATTCCCTGTCCCCTCTCACCGGGCGCCGCCAACATCGCTCCGGCCCTCCCGGCCTCACGTGACCGAGGAAGCCCCGCGCTGCTCCCACCCACCAATCCCAGCGCGCGATCGCTCCCGTATTTGCATAACCACGCCCTTTGGCCTGGCTCCGCCCCCCGCCGGCTGCAGCTGCATCCGGGCGCTGTTTGCTCCCAGTTCCCTCCCAGCGCTCCCAGTAAGAGCGGGAGCGGCAGGGAGAGCGCTCCCAGTTCCTGCCCGCTGCTCCCACCATCGTTCCCAGTGCTCCCAGTAAGAGCGGGAGCGGCAGGGAGAGCGCTCCCAGCTCCTGCCCGCTGCTCCCACCATCGTTCCCAGCGCTCCCAGTAATAGCGGGACCGGCAGGGAGAGCGCTCCCAGCTCCTGCCCGGTGCTCCCACCATCGTTCCCAGCGCTCCCAGGATCGCTCCCAGTGCCGGGCGGGGCGGGGCCGCTTTGGAACCCCCCCAGGGCAGAGCGCGGCTGCTTTTGGGTGCCGGCACTGCCCGGGCCGGGCTGGGAGCGGAGATGGAGCGGGAGGGAGAGGAGGGAGAGAGGAGGAGGAAAAGGCAAAGGGAAAGGGAGGATCGAGAGGAAAGGAGGAGCAGGAGGAGGCGGAGCAGGAAGAGGAGGGACAGAGGAGGAGCAGGAGGAGGAGCAGCACCAACCCCACGCGGTTCCCCCGCTCGGGCCGGGGTCCCCCGGCATCGCCCCCCCGGAACCTCAGGTGAGCGGGGAGCTCACCCCAAATGCATCGGGCGGTCTCCGGCAGGGTGGTTTGGCAGGGCAGGGGATGTTTGGATCTTGCAGGACCCCAAAGCTGGGCCGGAAATTGCCCTGGAGTGATCTTGGGGTGTCCCACGTGGCGATTGCCGGTACCTGCAGGCAGGGGAGTGATGTTGGGTTTGGGGATCCCCGGGAGAGCTGGGGGAGAACGTGGGAGCCCTGGAGTGGGGAGAGCGCAGAGGGGCGATGCCGGAGCCAGGGGATCCCCAGCAGCCTGGAGGAATGGGGGAGGCTGGGGATGAGCAGGGTCCGGGTCCCCGAGGCTGGAGGGAGCAGTGACATCTCCATCCAAAACTTGGGCAGCGGGACCATTAAACCCACCATGCTGATCCCTTGTTTTTCCCCAAACCAGGATTCCCACACCTTGGCCAGGTGGAGCAGGAGACTGCGAGGAAGAGGAAGATGGCGAAGGACACCCAGGCAGGTGAGGAGGAAGTCAGTGCCCCTTTCCCCCTCTCTCCTGCTCCATCTCCCAGCCCAGCACGGCCCCGGCTGCAGGACAACCCTGCTGCCAATGCCGTCCTGCTGGGGATGCACTGGGGGGATCTCCTTCCCCTTCCCTCTGGCATGGAGGCAAATCCCATCCTCTCCTTGTCCTTCCTCCCCCAGGGAAGGAGCTGAGGATGGAGAGCAGGGAGGACAAATCCCCACAGCAGAACCTCATGGAAGAGGCCTTTTTGAGCGACTCCAGGGCACAGGAATCCAATGGGGAGGAAAAACCTTGGAGATCCTGCAGGACGAGGGGCTCCAAACCCAGCACAGGGTGCTCTGAAGAGGAAAGACCCAACCTGAGCCAGGAAGGTGGACAGAGCTTCAGCCAGAGCTCAGAGCTGGTGGCCCAGGAGCAGCTTCCCAATGGGGAGAAGCCCCACAAGTGCTTGGAGTGTGGGAAGAGCTTCAGGCAGAGCAGCACCCTGATCAGCCACCAGATGATCCACACTGGGGAATGGCCCTATGAGTGTTGGGAATGTGGGAAGGGCTTCAGCTGCAGCTCCACCTGTTGGATTGGCAGAAGAAATGCAGCACTCAATATGAGTGATCAGCAAGTCTCAAACTTTATTGATAGTCACACTTATTTATATTGGTGTTAATGAAGCTCATACATATTGCAAGGCTGAGCTCATTATTGGTTAGTTACTTATCAACCAACTATGCCTACTTCTGCATTCTTATGGTTATTCTGTTGCTACTTCTACATTCTTGTAGTTATTCTATTGAAACTATCTTCATATTTTTGGCAAAAGATCCTCTTCCCTATCCTGTTGTTGCACCAAGGGCACAATGCCCTTGTCCACTATTGGACACTGACTGCTGACTCCTAGACTTGTCTCCTTGTTGCTTAACCAACGGTATTATTATGTCTACGTGACCTTTCTCAGCTAGCCAACTGTCCACAAAGCTCTCCACACTTCCTCCGTTTTTCTGTTGAACAAGCATGGTCTGATTAAATGCAGCAGATATCATCCTTTGCACCATGTTCTGTAGGCACATGCAAAACCACGGCAAAATTAATACTACTAACAAAGCTATAATGCCCACTATAATGCTGACCTTAACAATAGAACGTAACCATGATCCCAGGCCTAAAGATTTGAGCCATTCATCAATATCGAAGCCCAATTCTACCTGTAAGTTTCCAGTTAACCTCCGCAACTCAGAGAGTTGGGAGTGGATGGATCATGAATGGTCAGAAAGGTTCATGCAACGCATGCCTTCAAATTCTTCACAACCATGGCCTTGTGCAAGTAAAAGAAAATCAATTGCAGCTCTATTTTGAAGCGTTGCATGGCGAATAGAATCAACATCAAGCAAAAGGCTAGAAAGCACCATAGAAGTGGCATTGGTTTGCTTCGCAAGCCAGCATCCCAACTTATTTAGGGTGGCATGGGTGCCTGCTGCTGCCACCCCTGGAGCCAGAAAGCTACCGACTGAGCTATCTAGGCTGCAGGGCTCCCATACTATGCATCTGATCATTGATGGCACGTAGATCATGCAGGAGACGACACCTGCCAGGATCATCTCCTCTTGATCACAAAAACAGGAGCACTCCAAGGACTAACAGATAACCGGAGATGTCCTTGGTCAAACTGCTCCTGCACCAGCTTGTGTGCCTGAATGAGACTTTCCCCTTTTAAGGGCCATTGCTCAACCCACACCAGGTCCTCTGTTTTTCATCGGAGTGGGATCAGGAAAGTCCATGCAATGGCCGTTAGCCCAAAGGGTGCTCATTTGTCAGCACTACTCCCATTTGAGCCAAAATATCCCGACCAATGAGGCACTGCACAGTAGGGGGCAAAGGTACAATTGAGAAAACATTCTGTAAACTTTTTCCGCCAATAGTTACAGGTAACATGGGTGATTTTCTTGCAAGTGTTAGGCCTCCAACCCTGGTAACTGTCCCTGTGGTTGGCTGTAATGGCCAGTTGTGGGGCCAGAAATCTGGACTAATAATGCTGGAGTCCGCACCAGTATGTAATAAACCTTCCAAGGTTTGCCTCCCACCCTGCTACTCTATTATTACAGTGCGCTTTGGTCGATCATTCAGGTTCATTGTTAATAGAGTGAGTCCTCCAGTGGAACCAAAGCCTCGTTCCCCTCTCGACTGTGATTGATGAGGGGGTAAAGTTTTAGTCATCTGCTCCAATGGAACCAGTTGAGCTATCCTCTCTTGATTCGTACTGGCGGAAAAGGAGTATGCACCATGACACAAAAATTTCCCCCATATAATCAGTGTCTATTATCCCGGCTAAAACAAACAATCCCATCATAATGGCCGATGATTGTCTCCGGAGCAAAGCTCGGATAGGTTGTCCATCAATGATGATTGGTCCCTTTATTCCAGTCGGAACCTTTTCCGGTTGGGTGGTCATCAATGTTACTGCTGCTGCGGCTGCCACGTCCAGCCCGAGGCTCCTGCGGTGGCTGGTTGAAGGGAAGCTGGGCTGAGGTGTTGACAGGTTGAAGGGAAGCTGGGCTGAGGTGTTGACAGCAGCTACTTGTGTCTGGGCACGGCAGCTTGTGGACGCGCTGGCCTTCCCGTTTCCCGAGCGGCGTCGGCAGGCTCCGGTGTTGTGGGTATCCAAACGACAATTTTGGCACCAGACGCTGGCTGCTTGACAAGCCCTTCGGGTATGTCCTATGCCTCCACATCGGTAACATTTAAATCAGCCAGCAGATGGAGCCCGTGGAGTATTTGTTGCTGCTGCTTGTAGGGGTGCAAGAGCAGCTAACACCTGACTGTGAGGCTGCTGCCTGTTTTTGTAATCCTGCTCCTAACTCCTTAATAGCTTCTACTAACATCGCTTGATTTCCTATGGGCACATTTGCCAATCGTTCTAAAGCTTCTTCTATAGACCAATTAGCTCTTAGGGTATTTAATACGTTCCTTGTAGCCTGATTACAGTTCTTGAGTGCGCATTGTTTCAACAAAGTACCCTTCATGAAATCAGGGACTCCTGCCCTGATTGGCTGCCTTATCTATAAAAGATCCAAATGACTCATCTCTTCCTTGCTTTATTCCCATATAAGAGGGGACCCCGCCTGGCTCTTTTATCCTATCTATAGCCAACAGCACCAGATGCATAGCCTCCCGACATTTATCAGGACCGAGTAACGCCTGTGCTTCTGTCTGAAGAAAAGGCCCTAGACCCATTAGCTCCTCTAGGGTTATCCCGTGTAACGGGTCGCCTGGCTGCCGTATTACTGCTACGCATTCCTGGCAGAGTGCCTGCCAGTGTGCATTAAACAAGAGCTGCTGATGCTGAGTGAAGATAAGCTTCGCTATTCCACTGCAATCAGCCAGCAGTAACACCTGAGTCCCCTGGATATAGTCAAGCATTTGTTTTGTGGGCTCACTGGTTAGCCCAAATTGACTAACTGGGGACCGTAATTGCGACAGCAGCTTCCAGTCTAGAGCAGTTATTGTTGCTTGAAACCCGCCCCCTGCCACAGGTGAATATATCACCGGACAAGCAACATCCATACCTGCTTTTATAGGCTCTTTATCCCCCGTAACGATGATATCTTTTGCTACTGCTGCCCATGCCTCCCTTCGCCCCCGTGCAATGGCCCCCGCTAGGTCACTCTCTGACCCAGGGATCGGCTCATTACCAGGAGGAGGAGATGGAGGGTTTGACACAGGCGGTGCAGGCAGTGCTGTTGTAGCACAGGCGGGGGGTGAGCTGCTGCTTGAAGCAGGAGCTGATGTTGGTGGCAAAATGACTGTAGATGTGGCAGGAGGTCATGGACAATTGAACCAGTCCCCATAACTCTTATTCTTATCACGCGCCATGCTAGCTTGCTGCGCAGCCTTCTTTTCTGCCTGATGTTGTAATAACTCATTATGCACAACTCGCCATAGCTTTCCCAACTTTTTTGCAGTTTTATTTTCATCTATAACTGCCTCCCACAGCGTGTCCCCAAATTTACGCCACTCCGTTAGTTCATGTACTGTATGAGGATTTTGAAAAATTCCTTGTTCACACCCGTAAGCTAACCTGGGAAGCTCTTTCTGCAAATCTATGCCCTTAACCTGACGCTTTTGTAAAAAGCAAGTAAATAAATCATATGCTGCTTGCCTTTCTCTATCCATTTTAAGAACGTCAGTGCTGTTGCAGCCCCACAAGGTCTCGGCAGCACGTATCGGCCGGGCTCTTCGTTGAGGTCATCCAGGGCGCGGCACCTTCCCTTTTTCAGCGGTGCTTATTCGCCGTCCTTGCTGCGACAGGACCCGAACTCCTACACCGATCCACCGTGGTTGCCGTTACAGGAATCACGTCGGGGTCACCATGTTGTTGGATTGGCGGAAGAAATGCAACACTCAATATGAGTGATCAGCAAGTCTTAAACTTTATTGATAGTCACACTTATTTATATTGGTGTTAATGAAGCTCATACATATTGCAAGGCTGAGCTCATTATTGGTTAGTTACTTATCAATCAACTATGCCTACTTCTGCATTCTTATGGTTATTCTGTTGCTACTTCTACATTCTTGTAGTTATTCTATTGAAACTATCTTCATATTTTTGGCAAAAGATCCTCTTCCCTATCCTGTTGTTGCACCAAGGGCACAATGCCCTTGTCCACTATTGGACACTGACTGCTGACTCCTAGACTTGTCTCCTTGTTGCTTAACCAACGGTATTATTATGTCTACGTGACCTTTCTCAGCTAGCCAACTGTCCACAAAGCTCTCCACATCTGCCCTCATCACCCACCAACACATCCACACCTTGGAGAGGCCCTATGAGTGTGGGGAATGTGGGATATGCTTTAGCCAGCACTCCACCCTGGTCTGCCACCAGAGGATCCACACTGGGGAAAGGCCACACAAATGTGGGGAATGTGGGATGACCTTCAGTCAGAGGTCCCAGCTGATCATCCACCAAATGATTCACACACGGGAGAGGCCCTACGGGTGCACCCAGTGTGGGAAGAGGTTTCAGACCAGCTCCCATCTCCTCCTGCATGAGTGGATTCACATGGATGAGAGGCCCTTCCGCTGCCCTGACTGCAGGAAGGGCTTCAAGCTAACTCCCACCTTGTCACCCACCGGCGCATCCACACCGGGGAGAGGCCCTTTGAGTGTCCCCAGTGTGGGAAGAGCTTCACCCAGAGCTCTCACTTGACCAGACACCAGCAGAGGCACCAGTAAGGGAAGGCTTGCCAATGCCCTGATTGCAGGAACAGCTTCATGCACCACTCCAGTTTCAACCCCCATGGGAGAGCCCGCATTGGGAAGAGCCCTGGTGATCCATGTTCCCTGTGATCCATCCTGGGAAGACACCTATCCCTTGTCCTGCCCCTCCCAGTGACACGATGTGGCATTGAAAAACATGAGTGTCTGGCCATGGCCCTGTCAATGCATTCACTCCCACCTCAGGTCATTGCCAGGGGCAGGAAAGGGACTCTTTCTCTCTCTCTCCCTTAGGAGAAGGGTGTCCTTTCCAGGCAGGGGGAAATATGTGGCCAGGGAGAGCCAGTTGTTGATGTTGTAGTTTTCTCTGCAAATAGTTTTTCTTATTCCTTCTGTTATCAATATTTTTTCTCTTCCTGTTTGTTCCTTATCTCGTTGCTGTTCCCAATAAATTGTTCTTATCCCAGCCTGGGATCTTTGCCTTTTGTGCTTTCCATGGGAGGCGGGAGGGCAGCGAGGGCAGCGCGGATTTAGCGGGAGCAGGAAATTGGGGAATCCCTTTCCTGAAGCCCGGCCCGTGGAAACCGAGCATCCCAGCTGGTGCCAGCCCTGGTGGCCATGGCAGCAGCCTTGAGAGCGGGTCCCTGGCTGGGGCTGTGGGAACCTCTTCCCTCTGGTGCCCAGGGACAGGAGTGGAGGGAGCGGTTGCAGCTGAGTCAGGGCAGGCTCAGGTTGGATGTCAGGAAAAGGTTTTTGCCCAGAGGCTGCTGGGGCCCTGGCCAGGCTCCCCAGGGAAGGGTCCCAGCTCCAGGGCTCTCTGAGCTGCAGCAGCGTTTGGCCAGCGCTGCCAGGCCCAGGCTGGCATAGTTGGGGTGTCCTGTGCAGGGCCAGCAGTTGGACTGGAGGATCCTGATGGGTCCCTCCCAGCTCAGCCAATTCTGTGCTTCTGGGATCCCATGAGCCTGGGGATGGGGGCTGCCAGTGGTTGCCATGGCAACAGGCTCTGGCTGCAGGCCTGAGCTGGTGTCCATGGCAACCACCCCTGGCATGGGGTCTCCATGGAGCTGCCAAGGGACTGAGCATAGCAAGAGGGGGCTGGTGATGGTTGCCATGGAAACTGAGCATAGCAACAGGGTCCTGGTGATGGTTGCCTGCTAAGGATCAGATTTGTCACAGGCCCTCAGAGGGGTTCCATGGCGACTTTCCAAGAGTCTCCAGGCTGTTCCAGAGCTGCAATGTCACAGGCAGGGACAGGGGCTCCATGGAGACCTCCCAGGGGTTTCTGGGATGGTAAAGAGCCCTGTGGTCAGAGGCAGTCACAGCCATTCCATGGTGACATCCCAGGGCACCTTGGGCTGCAAAGGCACCGATCTGTCACAGGCACTCACGGGGGCTCCACAGTTAACCTCCCAGGAGTCCCCAGGCTGCCAAAGAGCTGGGATGTCCCAGACACTCACAGGGGTTCCTGTCATGGGCACAGTGGGAGCTTCAGGAAAAGCTTTATTTCATTATTAGAAAAACTTGTGCTGAGACATGAGGTGGAGAAATTACACCAGAGCCACCATGGATCCTCAAACCCTTGCAGGGCCCCTAGATTTCTAAAATGCCTTCTAAGAGAGGAGACTGGGAGCAGGTGGATCCAATCCCAGCCCCAGAGTTTGTCAAAGGTGTAGAAGATTGGACAGATTGGATTGAACTTTAACCCAATTTGTCCCACAGGATTATTGATTTACCAGATAAATTTTATATATATGGCTCTGATTGATTCTGATCTTGATCAGACAGAAACATCTTAACCAGAGTTATTTACTCCATAGTTCATGAGCTATAACAATTATTAGAATATAGTGCTCTAGGAAGCAATTTTGAAGTCAACAGGGCCTTGCTGGAGTTGTTGGAGCCCATTGCAGGCAGAGCCTTCTGCTCCAGCAGGAACTGCCTTTCCTGTGCCATCAGCAGGGCAGGTCCCGCTGCAGGAAAAGCTCCAGGCCAGCCCCAGCACAGGGAAAGCCTTGGGCACAAGGGCAGAGTGCCGTGCTGGGAGCTGTGCCAGGGAGAGCCTGAGGCACCAAAGGCACCTTGGCAGCAGCAGCTGCTTGCAGGCCATGGCCAGAAGCCTCCCTTGGCAGCCCGGCCTGGTGGCCACCACTGCAGAGCTGCTGCCTCAGGGTTCATTCCTGGCTGGGCTCTGAAAAGCCACTTGTGCTCCAGGAGCCTGACTGGGAAGCCATTGGCCCCAGCACCTTGGGGACAAGATATCAATGACAAAACTCTTCATGCCAGCAGAGCCAAGGCAGGGGCAGAGGAAAGGGCAGAGCCAGACCCAGGGGACAGGGGTGCCGTGGTGATGGCTCTGAGGGCACTGCCCCTGCAGCAGCCTGGCTGCCCTCAGCAGACATTCTGGCCAGAAGCGCTGTGAGGGCACCCAGCACATCAGAGAACCCACACTACAGGAATTCTGTCACTGGGGAGGGCAGGGGGTTTTACTGGTCAGGCTTCACAAAGCTCCTGCTCTTGTACAATTCCTGTGATGGGTCATTCATTTCTCTGGAATAAGTCTTGCAGTTTTTTGCCACTCTTATAATTCTAAAATTTTTCCTCTTTCTAACAAATGTAAATCTACCCTTATTCAGTTTGAAGATATTGAGGCTTGTTCTGTCACTGCAAGATTTGGGAGAAAATAACTTTGATCGCTATTGTTCCATTTTCACAGACCTTGGAGAGGACCCCAAAATCTCCCAAGATGGGGTTTGGAGGCCTCATCACAAAACCAGCAGGGACATTCTGCAGGCTCTGGAGTCAGTGGTGTGGAGACTGAGGACAGAACAGGAATAGCCTGGGAGGGATGGAAGGGTGGTTTCAGAGAGGCTGGAGCTTTTCTTCATAGTGGGAATGAGCCTGAAGAAGACATAATAGCACAGAGGGCAGCTGGGGAGGCCCAGAGTGGACACCAGGAGAAAGGAATTTCCCTGCCAGGGCAGGGCTGTGGTGCAGCACGTCCCCCAGCAGGAGCCTGGAGCAGCCCAAGGCTTTGTGTGGGCAGGCAGAGGCAGGCAGGAGGCAGAGCTGTCAGCAAAGGAAGGGCCCAGCCAGGTGGGGCAGCCGGGGGATGCCCACAGCCTGCAGGGACAGAGGCGCAGGTTTGCTCAGCACCAGAGACACCTTTGCCTTGCTTGTCCCCACCTGTCATCACTGCCTCCAGTGTTCTGCTCTACCTGGAACCTGGGGACACTTTCTCAGTCCTGTCCCTCAGAAGGATCTACTTAAAGTATGAGAAACTTCAGTGTTTCAATCACTTTTTGAGTCCCTGAGAAGTTCTTTGAGCACACTCTGAGGGACTGAGTCTGATGCACAAAGAGCACCAAAGCCCCAGAGGGTCATTACAGTCCTTGTGCTGTGTCTGTGCTGCTGAGCTGGGCCGGGCTCCTGGCCCAGAGGCAGCTCCTGGCAAGGGCAGCAGAGCTGCAGAGAGACAGCTCTGGCCAGGAGCAGCTCCTGTGCACAGCCCAGCAGGGCTGGGGCACTGCCAGGGCCCCTCAGGGACACCAGCAGGGCACAGACAGAGTTCACAGGGGCTCAGCACTGGCAGGGGCTGTGGCATGTCCCAGAGGGGGCTGTGTCACAGCAGCTCCTCTGTGGCTGTGTCATGGAGGCACAGAGCAGCTGTGATGGCAGCAAGGGGCTGTGTGACAGTACAGAGTGGGCTGTGTGAGGGCACACATTGGGCTGTGACATCACTGGGTTTGTTTTGTGAGGTCATTGTGGTGACTGAGCATCATAGAGGGGACTGTGTGACCTCACAGAGCAGGCTGTGACATCATGGCATGGCTGTATGACATCATAGAGCTGGCTGTGAGGTCACACAGTCCCCTCTATGATGCAGTATGACATCACAGAGAGGGTTTTGTGGCATCACTGAGGGGGTTGTGACATCACACAGCTGTCTGTGACATCATAGAGTAGGGTGTGTAGCCATAGAGCAGACCTTGCCATCATAGAGGGTGGCTCTGTGACATGACGGAGTGGGTTGTGACATCACTGGCTGGCTGTGCAACATCATAGAGCTGGCTGTGACATCACAGAACAAACTGTGACATTGCAGCATGACTCTTTGACATCAGAGTCTTCTGTGACATCACAGAGCAGCTGTGTAACATCACAGCTGACTGTGTGACATCACAGGGGACTGTGTGACACCATAGGAGGCAATGTGGCATCACAGGGGACTGTGTGAAATCACAGGGGCTGTGTGAGGTCCCTGGGGAGGTCACTCTGCCCCGGCCCCCCTCACAGCTCCCCCCAGAGCAGTCTAACCCTGCTCGTGCACAGCGGGGTCCCCTGTCCCCCCGGGTCCCCCCGCCCCCGGCGCCGCAGCCTCCCCCAGAGGATGTTCCACGAGATCAACCCCAGAGCCTGACACGGGGACGGGGGGCCGGGGCCCTGGGGGTGGCACAGGGGGACAGGGACCCCCCGGCAGCGTCCCCGTGTCCCCCAGGGACAGAGCCTGGGCCAGGGCTCCTTCACCCTGCTACCAACGAGGCCTTGAGAGCGCTGAAAAAATCCCCAGCAAGGGAGCAGCAAAAACCAGATTTAATATTAAGGGACAGCAGCACAAAGTTCCTTGGCAAGAGTCACTCTGCTCCTGACTGGACACTTAAGGCACACCAAAGAAACAAAGCAACAACAAAACAAAGCAAATCCAGGCAATCAAACCAGAAATGAACAAAGAGCTGTCCCTGTGTGTGTATGAGACACAAGGGCAGTGAGGGTAAAAGGAATATGGCCCAAAAGCTTAACAGAGCCCAAACTTAATAGGACTTAACATAACCTAAACTGATACCTTCAACTTCACAATTTAGCAAAAGAACAGCACTTAACAGTAGTTAACCTAACTTTTAACTGACGACTTTACAATTTAACAGAGGAATAACATTTAACTGTATTAAACTCCGCTTATAACTTATATTAAATAACTTAGCAAAAGAACAACTCTTAGCAGCATTTAACTTCCCTTAGACCTCATGACTTATCCTCACTTACAGGCCTGACTGGCTCAGCTATCCAAGGCACTCAAACCCCTCAGAGAGCAGCATTTCTGCCACATTTCCCCAGCACAGGCACTCCTGTGTACACACAGATACAAAGAGTCAGTGCAAGGCACCTGGGAGAAATTCCCCTGAGGGCAGGAAATGCTCCCTGTGGAATCTTTTGGCATCTCCCCAGTGGGTGAAGGGTTGAGCCTGGAGGAGTGGGGGGCATCAGCCCAAGCTCCGTCGTTGTTGGGGATCCCCGAGTGCAGCGAACGGGAGAGTTCCCAGCTGGGAGAGGCCCCACTCAGAGGGAGTCGCTGGCCCAGGAGAGCTCCAAGGGCTCCTTTTGGAGCGCTGTTTGCAGGGCCCCAAGAGAGGGGCTTCAGTCCCAGCAATGGCTCATCCTGGCCACACTGGGCACCAACAGCTTTCTTTGGCAGGGTGAGAACAGGGATGTTGTGCCACTGAGGGAACAGAAACAGTTCCCTCAGGGCTGCTGCTAAAGGAACCAGGAGCTGGTTGGGCAGCAGCAGTGCCTGGAGCAGACAGTGTTTGTGATGAGCTGCAGAGGAGCTGAGCCCAGGGGCTGTTGGCCAAGGCCGAGCCCCAAGGAGCATTTCTCAGCTGGCAGGGCGGCCTGAGAAGGGCAGGGAGGAATGCAGCAGCACAGGGCCATGGAACCAAGGGACCATTGTGACACTGTGGGGCCCTGTGAGACCAAGGGACCATTGTGACACTGTGGGGCCTCATGGAATCATGGAGAGCACTGTGACATTGCTGGGCCTCATGGAACCAAGGGGACCATGCTGACGCTGTGTGGCTCCGTGGAATACAGGGATCATTGTGACACTGAGAGGCCACATTAAACCAAGGGTCTGTTGTGAAATCTTGGGGCCTCCTGAAACCGTGGAGACCATTGTGACACTTTGGGGTGTCCTGAAACCAAGGGGCCATTGTGACACTGCTAGACCCCATGGAGCCAAAGGTCCATTGTGACATTGCAAGGCCTCATGGAACCATGGAGAGACCATTAGGACACTTCACAGCCTCATGGAACCAAGGGGCCCATTGTGACACTGCAAACCCCCAGGGTCTAAAGGTCCATGGTGACATTGCAGGGCTCATGGAACAGGGTCGACACATGACATTGCGGGGCCTGTGGAACCGTGGCGACCATTGTGACACTGCAAGGTCTCATGGAATTGTTGGGACCATTGTGATACTTCGGGGCCTTATGGAAACTGGGGGCTAATGTGACATTGTGAGACACCATTGAACCAAGGGTCCATTGTGACACTGACAGTCTTTCTGTAATCAAGGAGTGTTTGTGACACTGCTGGATCCCATGGAAACAAGTCACCCTTATAGCACTGTGGGGCCTCATGAATCCAAGGCACCATTGTGACACTATGGAGCACCATAAAACCAAGGGAACACAGATCAGATCTGGCTGGTTTGGCCTCCCAGGAGCCACATGACTGGTCCAGCTGACCTTGGCATGCTGAGGGTCACTTTTCATCTGCTACTGAAACAATGGGGCTCTGTGCTTTCCTTCCTATGGAAAAGAACTCTCCTTCTTCTACGGGCACCCATTCCCAGAATTGGGACTTCACCTCCAAATTTCCTTATATCTTGGGATTGTTCCAATAGGAATATTGCCAGGACAAATCTGTCTATCAGTGGTTTCACAAGGATCACTTCCCATCTGTCCCCAAAACACTGGGGAAGGCTTTGTGCTTTCCTTCCTATGGAAAAGAACTGTCCTGCTTCGCCAGGTATCCATGGCCAAGATTGGCTTCCACCTACCCTAAATCCAAAGACTGCTCCCAGACAAAGTCTGCCATTCCTGACAAGTCTGACAGACCTTGGCCTAGTGAGGCTCTCATCTTCCTTCCACACACAGGGGCTCTGTGATTCCCTTCCTGTGGAAAATAATTTTCCTTCTTATCCAGATGCCCATGGCCAGAATTGGGATTTCACCTGCAACATTGCCTTACTGTGAGAGACTGGAGGAGATTCTTGGCTCAAAACATTTTGTGTGTGGGGGCAGAAGGGGCAGGTCCAGCCTTGCCCTGCTCTGGAACCCCAGCCCTGCCCTGCCCTAGAACCCCAATCCCCCCAGAGCCTCTATCCCAGCCCAGCAGTGGCTGCCAGTCCCTGGCACAGCACAGGCAATGCTCCACAGCCACCTCTGCAGCCCCAGCCCAGCTCCTGAGGGACCAAATGAGCCCAAGCCCCACCTGGGGGAAGGGCCCAGGGAGACCAAGGGGTATTGAAGGCTGACCACAAGGGAAGCACACATCTTGGCCCTACCTCCTCTTGGAATTTCCATCTGAACACTGCTGGAATGCAGGAGTTGGAAGCTCTGTGTGTGCTTCTCTCAATCTTATTTTTCTTTCTCTCGCTCTGAGAAAGAGGAAGAAAAATGCTTCTTCTATTTTTGTCCTCTTGCAAATTTTGATTAACATGAAATTGCACAGGCTAAGAGTTTGTGAAGTTGAATGGGCCAAATTAATGTTTTGAGAAGTGTTTTTTGTTGATTGAATATCCTATTAAAACATTTGCAAAAATTTCTTTGATTTTCTAAAGTTTGCCAGTAAAGGCTGTTTGGTTGTTTTGAGCTCTTGAGGATTTCCTGTCAGTATTTCTCCAGTGTATCCAACTTAGGGCACAGAAACAATTGTAATTCTTCTTAAATGTCTCCTTGAGAGAGTTTTTTAGTGGATGGGGGTCAGGGCTTGTGTGTGCTGCTTGGCCCAGCCCAGGCAGGGCTTTCCCAGCCCCATCCCACACTCCATTGCCCAGCTGGAGCCGCTGGTGCCTCTGAGTTGTGCTGCCCCAGCCCCAGGGACGCTCTCCTTGTCTGCCCATTCCCCCACGGTCTCTGGGCAGGGATGGCCTCACTGGAGGCTGCTGACATCCTCAGCAACTTGGAGGCTGCTGCTGAATTTCACTGCTCCAGAGGCTTGTTCAGCCTTCAGCTCTTCAGTGCAGGAATTCAGTGCCCCAGGGCTCATGAACATTCAGAACACCTGAACAAGCCAAGCCTCTGGGAATCATTTGATTTTAATTTCCAAATCCTTTGTGGTAAAGTAGATCTCAGTAGTGTATTCAAACTAAATACCTGATATTTAAAAAGACAGCGAGAAAAGATTTTTTAAGTCCTGTTTAGCTTTGCTTTCCTGTTAATTCATTGATATGTGCAATCTCCAATTGACACTGAATCCAAGTACCTCCTCATGCAGTCTGAATAGATATGAAAATCAAGACCCTTCATGGCTGACAATCAATCAGACTCTGTCCCTACCCCCACCCCACCATTTCCCCCATCCAAGCCCTGGCACTCAGAGCAGCCTTGTGCAAATCTGAGCTGCCTCCAGCCCAGGCTTCACCTGCAGCTTTCAGCTCCTTGGCTCCAACTCCCACCTGCTTTCCTTGGAGAAGGAGCTGCCCGAGACACAGAGGGATGTTCATTTCTTGTCAGCCAACAAAGCCAAGGGAAGGCATAGCTCCATCAAATGCAAAAGTCATTCCTCTGCTGGATATTAAATCCACTTTTCCCAGGAGACAGTCTCAGAGCAATGGAAAACACCTTCTGTGCCCAGCACCGATCCCAAGGTCTCCCCAAACCCTCCCTGCCCCGATTCTGCCCAGATTTGCTCTTTGCACACACGAGTCACAGGCTGAAGTCAGGAGCCCGTTCATGCCCAGAGGGAGGAAAAGAGAGAAAGGGGATGAAGAGCTCTCCTATGCAGAGCCAAGGTTCAAGTGCAGCCCCTGCAGTGGAAACCACAACTCATCAGGTTTGTGTCCTTTGGGCTCAGGGACTGGTGACACTCAGAGGCACAGAAAGGTTTCTTTCCAGCAAGCAGAACCTGATCACTTGAACAGTTTAATACCCATCACAGCTCTTCCCTCAGCTCTCTGGGATGTCCCAGCAGCATCTGACATGTCTCCCATCCCCAAGGGATGTCCATACAGGAACAACTTCAGACAAAGACATAGGAAAAGGTAATTCTGTATAAGATGGAAACGCAAATAGGATGTTGAGTAATATAGTTTTTTTTTGAACATCAGAAAGACTGGGCAACTTCCTGTTCCTCAAAGCATGAAACCAGTTGGTTGAGAAGCATATGAATTACCAGAGAGCACCTGGAGAAGGAAATCAGAGAGCAGTAGGAAGCACATAGATCCACTCTAAATTAAGAGATGTCCTTTGACATGGTCATTTAAACAAGAGAGCTGTAAATACCTGAAGGAAGAGGGAGAGGAAACAATGAACAGAATATTGGTGACACAAGTAGAAGGCAATATCAGGACTTCTCCTCCTGCCATCAGTACACCTCCAGGAAATTCCTGTTCCTTGTGGGAAAACTTGGCCATTTCTTAAAAAGTAATCAAATGACCCAGATAATAAAGATTTGCTTGTATATTATCAAACCAACAAGTATTAACACCTGTGCCACTTTCCAGGCAGACATGAGCTGTGTGCCCATGAACAGGCAGTGCCACTTGTGCCCTGAGGTGCCCAGCTGGGATTGGATCTCTCCAAGAGCACCTGAGGGACAGCAGAGCACCTTGCAAGCTGCAGGTCCCTGACAGCCCCACAGGGCTTCTGTCCCATCAACATCTGCTCTGCTCCAGTCTGAAACAGGGCCCAGCATGGTGCTGGGATCATCAGAGAGCTGAGGTGTGTGCTGGAATTCAATGGCCTCCCCATCCCGCAGCAGCCCTGCATTTCCCTGCTGCAGCCTTGGTCTCCAGCACAGCCATGGAGGCTCTTTGGGCTCTGGAGTGTTGCTGCAGCCCCCAAGGGCAGCTGAGCTCTGCCTTTGGCACAGTCAGGCCTGGGCAGCACAGGCCATGCTCAGCAATTGCTTGTGTGTGCCTGGCCTTGCTGTCAGCCCCGGCAGCGGCTGCGTGGCCCCTTTGTGGCCCTGTGCTGGCCCAGCCATGGTGGCCCAGCCCCTGTGCAGGCCCAGCCCAGGCCAGGAGCATTGCGGCTGGGAACAGCCCCTGTGCCGCGGTGCCCACAGCAGCCTTGGGGCTCTGTGCCCCATGGCCTCCCTGCTGGGCAGCCTCTGCCAGCTCCTGCAGAGCCCGTGGCACCTGTGGGGCTGCACAGACAGCCCTGCCCCAGGCTCTGCCAGCCTCTGGGCCAGCAGAGAGGCAGCCAGGGCTGGCCATGGCCGGGAACAGGCCCTGAGCCCCGCAGGAGGATGGAGCTGGGCCACAGCCAAACTCAGCCCAGGCCAAAGCTGGGCTCAGCAGCCAGGGCTGCCAACACATGGGCACAGAGGCTGGCGCTGACAAATGTCCTGGGCCCCCTCCCTGCTCTGTCCATGCCCCCAAGGGCACAGAGCAGCCTCCTCTCTGGGCCACTTGCCTGTTTGCAATGCCTTGCACAGGCACTGGCCCTGCCCCACAAGACCTGGCCTGAGTCCTGCCCCTGCACGCTCAGCCAGGCTGAGATGGACACTGATGGTTTCTGGGCTGGGCTCTCTGAGCCCAGCCCAGCTCCCTGCAAGCTCTGCCAGCTGCCCTGAGCTCTGGGCAGCACCAAGGGCCTCTCTGAGCCCAGCCCAGCCCAGTCGACTCTGGCCCCACAGCTCTGCTCAGGCCAGGCTGCTCTGGGCACTGGCCCCACGGCCTCAGCCCCTGCCAAGGGCACAGCAGCAGCTGCAGCTGCCACAGGACTCAGCCCCAGCCATGGGGGAAGGTGCTTGGCCAAGGCCAAAGGAGGCTCCCTGGCTGCCCTGCTCCCCTCGGCCTGAGGTGCTGAGAGCTCTGCAGCCCCTGCTGCCATCCCATCTGGCCAGGGCAGCACAAGAGTCCCGGCCTTGGGGCCCTCAAGAGCTGCTCCTGCTCCAGGCCCAGGGCCCATGCCTGGAGCGGTATGGCTGATGGAAGACACGCCCAGGCTAGAATGACCAGCCCGTCTCCAGCCAAAGGGGGCGCTTCCCCAACACGAAGCTGGGTATTGCGCCTAAGGCAATAAACTGCCTTCCGGACGTTGGCTGCTGTAAAACTCCGAGCCGCAGGATGAAGAGGCGTCTCTCAGTCTCTTTAGTATGATCAGGTTTATTAGGTCCTGGGGGACCAAACACTCCCAATGGAACCAGGGGATAGGAGCAGAGGGCTGAGAGCTGAGAGCCCCGAGGTGAGGAAAACCTCGGGTTATAAAGAAGGTGGGAGGGGAGGGGGGTGACAAATCAGGAGAGAGAAGGGAAGGATACATTGGGGATTGACATAACAGTAAAACCAACCATGTACAATGAAGGGAGGGGCCCCAGCCCCTGAGCCAATCACCCGACACCCTGGCCAGAAGCTTCTGGAAAAGGAGGCAGGGGTGCCGAGTGACAGGCAGGCAACCGAGGGTGGAGAACAAAAAGGATACATATGATAACCATAGCAACTGGGGAGGGGTTTGGGGATTGACAGTTAACTGGGATTGGGCAGGACCTTTCAACATGAACAGTGGGGGTGAACAGAACAAATAAAAAATGAACCACAAAATCTCCCCCTTTTTTGTTTAAAAAGAAAACGAACGGTAGGGGCACAACGTAATCTAAACTGAGGTTTGGGCCTGCTCCATCTCGCTCGAGTCCGGGCAGAAGTCATCGGAGCTCGGGTGTTCTGAAGAGGCGGAGTCCCAGTCTTCGCCATTCTCTTCAGGGACTTCTACTCGGTTGACGTCTGGGATGGCGGTGGCTCTCGCTACAAGTCTTTTAACCAGCCCCCAGACGATGGAGCAGGCAATTAAAACAACAAGCAAAACTAAAAGAGCTGAAAGAACAGTTTTTAAAATGGACCCTGCCCAGCTCGACAGTCCCCATCCTTGGAAGAGGTCCCCCAGCCAGTCCGATGTCTGTTTGATTTCGTGCACGAGGCCTTGCATTTTGTCAATGGCCACCCTCGCGTCCTCGGCCCGTGATGATAAATTCAGGCAGCAGAGGCCCTCGAACTCCTCGCAGCGATGATGGTGGAGTAGTAACAGAAAGTCAATTGCTACGCAGTTCTGTAGAGTCGCCTTCCTTGTTATCTCCTCGTCTGTGAGGAGGTCCGAAAGCGTTGCTGACGTTAAATTGGCTTGCTTGACCACTCAACACTCTAGGCGGGCCAATTCACCTAGAGACTTGGCCACCGACACCCAGGGCAAAAACAGGGTAACGGCTACAATTTTTGGCTTCGACCAACGCTCAATTTGGGAGTCGCAATCCGGGTCGAGATATTTAAGATCTCTTTTGGAACGGGTCAAATTCGGATGGACTCTTCTTATTTTCCAATCGCGAATTTGGGTCATGTTGGGGGTAAGCAGCGACCGCCACCCTAGAGTACAAGGACCTCTGACCAGGTGAGCGGGGATGCCTGCCCATGCTTGGTCTCCGCAAATAAAAAAGATCCCCCGGGATAGGGACAGTGGCTTGCTGCCCAGGGTGGAAGCGAGTGGTATCTCGACGGCCGTCTGGCACCACTGGGCAGCTTCATATTCCGGTTTTGATGGTTTAAGCCACGTATATCTGCTGTCCCAGGGGCGAGGGGCAAAATAAAACAGGAAGCAAAGGGGAGCGTTGGCGGAGCCGAGCAAAACAAGTTCTGGAGGTTCAGAATTCAAAGGGACCAGCCCCTTGATCCTGTCCCTCCAGACATTCTGGACACTGATTGATGAGGGAAGGGTTCCGGAGACTAGCGGGGCAAGGGTAACATTGAAAGGGGAGGGGAGTTCATTAGGGGAGAGAGGGATCCCCACGAGGCAGGACGACATCAGGTCCTCTGCTGACCCCATATCCAGGCAAATGTGCTCCTGGCCGAGGGCGCTCGCGAGGGTGCGCCAGACGTTGGCCTTGGGCTGGGGGACGATCCACGGGCCCGCTGGTGGAATGAGTGTCCCAATGAGGATGGCTGTCATGATGGTTAAGATGCGGGTCAGGTCCATAGTGGTAGGGGAGTAACTAAAAGCAAACAAAAGAGACAAACATAAGAAACGAATCTAAACAAGGTCTTGCCCAGGGCAGGGAGAGAGTTAGGGTAGGTCTGGCTCCATCCCTGGGACCTTCCGCCGCCAACAAGCCTCCTCAACCTGCTTCACCTCTTCTGCTCCCTGAGCCTTCCCAGGGCGGAAGGGCCTGACCCATTTGGAGGGAATCCATCTCGGCCCCGAGGGGGTGGACACGCAAGCATATCCCCTCCCCCAGGTGACGAGATCAAAAGGCCCCTCCGTTTTCCAGGTCTCCGGATCCTTAATCAGAACCGGAGGCCTGGCCCTAGGCTGCAGCTGCTCGTGTCTGCCGAAGTGTCTCGTTATGGGCAGGTTCAGATTTTCGAAAGAGCAGTTAAGGAAGTTGATCGTAAACAATGCCCTCGAGAGACGGATGTGGGGGGACTCCACCTTCACTGCCATTCGTTGTTGATCTAATACTCTTTTGAGGCTCTGGTGGGCGCTCTCCACCACGGCTTGGCCTGTTGGGGAATAGGGGATGCCGGTCTTGTGCTCTATTCCCCATTGCTGCAGGAAGCTACGCAGCTCCTTGGACTTATACGCTGGGCCATTGTCTGTTTTGATCACCTTGGGGATGCCCAGGACAGTGAATGCCTGTACTAGGTGTTTTTCACAGTCTGCTGCCCTTTCCCCTGTGTGGGCAGAGGCATAGACTGCGGCGGAGAAAGTATCCACAGAAACGTGAACGAACTGGAGTCGGCCAAACAAAGGGATGTGTGTCACATCCATCTGCCACACCTCACAGCTGGACAATCCTCGGGGGTTAGCTCCCAGCGGTATTGATGGGAGCTGATGGGACTGGCACTGGGGACATGTAGCCACAATCGCCTTGGCCTGTTCGCGCGTGAGGTGGAATTGCCGAACAAGGCCAGGGGCGTTTTGATGGAACTGCTGGTGGCTGATCTTTGCTTGACTGAACAGATCAGGGAGCGGGGCCGCCTGAACTGGAGCGGCAAGGGCGTCAGTGCGCCTGTTGCCCTCCGCAATGAACCCCGGCAAATCGGTATGTGACCTGACATGCATCACATAGAAAGGTGTCGGGTTCGGCTGTCTGTCTCTGCCCCGACACGGGTAGAGTGGTTCTTGGGTGGCACGCGATTCAAAGGACGAGTCTGGACTCTTCAGCTTTTCGATCTTCAGGTTGTTTATTATTTCTTATCTACAATATTTTCTGTCTGCCCAACAGAGGTCTGATCTGCAAGCAGTCACAGGCATTCTCTGACCACCCACGGGGCGGTCATGTCTTTTTATACTAAAATCTACGTACACAATATTTACCTTTATTTCCCAATGCTTTTCACCCATGTTAGCAAGTGCACCTTCACCAAAAACCAATCCCCAAGTGCCAACATCATCACAGGAGATGGAGGACAAGAAGAAGAAAGAAGAAGGACGAGACACGCCCTGATCCCTCCATCGTGTCTCCATAACCCCCCTGTACCAAAAACCTTAAAGTCTATATTTCACCCTCTAAATGTGTCTCTTTTACACCTTTTACTCTAAAGTGATTCTCTTGTCCTCAAACTCTTGTTACTTCTGTGGATGGATCAAAATCAAGCCACCAAACACTCTTGGCAACATTCCAGGATTTTAGAGACCCCCCCAAGGGTTCTCCTGGCATCTCTGGACATCGGGAACGATGTGCTGAGATCCCACATCTCCCCCTTCTGTTTGCACCAAGAAGACTTCTTTGGCAACTTGACTCATGACACGTCTCACACACAAAAAGATGCATGGGACGATGAGCATGAGGACTAAGAGTATTATTAAAATATAAAATCCCATTTTTAAAAACCCTCTCCATAAGGGACAAAGATCAAAAAATCCCGCCACATCATCAATCCATGACCCAGTGATTTCGCCTAATTTCTTTATACTGTCTTTTATATTTTGAATGCTTTCATGAATTGATCTCGAATGATCCGAGAGATTCATGCAGCACATTCCCTCAAACTCTTCACATCCATGTCCATGAGCAAGCAATAGATAATCGATTGCTGCCCTATTTTGAAGAGTTGCCTCTCTCACACTGCTTATGTCTTTTAACATGTCACTCAAAGCGAGAGAGACTGATTGAGCATGCTTGCTCAACCAACAACCCATGTGGTCCAGTTGAGTCAAGGCCACCCCCGACGCTGTCTGAGGTGAGAAAATTGCTGCCGCAATTCTCCTTGCCTTGTCCCAGGTGTATACTTCATCATCACAGTCTGCACTGTAATGTTGCAAGGACCTTTTTTCTTTGTGTTTTGGTTCTCTTAATACCTTCAAATCTGGTGACAACATTGAAATCCTCCCAATGCTGCATGGACCTCCCTTGGCATTTGCAGGAATGCCGTGCCAAATTCTGTCCCCACAAATTAAAAACAACCCACTTGGCAATTGCACTGGGACCTGGATTGATCCTTTGGCTGTCGCCACAGTGTGATTGCACCAAGCTGATGCGTTCTTATAATATTCATGATGTGTGTGATCACATTTGGTGTGACATCAATGCTTTTGTTTGTCCTTGACACATTCGAATTTTCAAATTTCATGCATAGCTCCATTGTTGTGGACCCGAAAATTTCCAATTCCTGCGGTTCGGTAGAAACCACAGGTAAAAAATGTGTCCACGCACACCATTCATTCACAGGATCTTTGATGACCTGTGAAATCTCCATTGGAGAATGCCCTGGAATTGGCCATTCGCCCACTGGCAACCCAACCATGCATGCTGTGAATGGTTTCCCTGGTTTCGAATGTGTCAGGCAGATACTTTCTAAATTTGCTGCCTGGGCTAACGTTTCCCAAACATTTTGTTTTGGCTGACTGACAGGTAGATTTGCTCCATTGCTTAAAGCAACAGATGAAAGCATGAGCATCATGAAGCTCATGACTTCACCCTTATAAAAAACCATTTTCATGCTCCCACTCAAAGCCACAAAGGAAAAAACCCCCCAAAGTTTTTATTCTTTTTGTTCTCCTTCTGAGTTGTTGTTCACAACTTGAGTTTCTTCCTCCATCTGTGTGCTCGCTTCTCTGCTTCCGGGATCTGTGCTCTCCTGCTCCCTTGTTCGAAATGGCTTCACGTGCCACGCTGACACCCACTTCAGCCCTCGCCCTGTGGAAACACAAGCGAAACCCTTGCCCCAAGTGATTAGTTTGAAAGGACCCTCTATTTGTCCTGTCTCTGGGTTTCTGATCAAAACCAAAGGATTCTCCCTTAGTTTTGCCTGAGAGCTGTTTAAAAAATGCCTCACGATTGGTGGATTGGGTTCAGAAGACGAACTGTTAAGAAAATTCAACACATACAATGCTTTGTTTAACTTCATGTGTGGTGTCGCCTCTGGCTCCCCCCTTTTCTGCCTGTCCAAAAGGGATTTCAGGGTGTGATGTGTTCTTTCAATGATTGCCTGACCTGTAGGTGAATGTGGAATGCCAAATGTGTGTCTGACACCCCATCTTTTCAGGAATCTGTCAAGCACCCTGCCTGTATATGTTGGACCATTATCTGTTTTTATTTCTTGAGGCACACCTAACGATGCAAACGCTTGTAAAAAATGTCGACAAGCATGTTCTGCTGTTTCCCCTGCATGTGCTGAAGCAAAGACTGCCCCTGAGAATGTATCTACTGAAACATGAACATTTTTGAGTCTCCCAAATGATGGATATTTTGTGACATCTGTTTGCCACAGCTGAAGACTTTGCAGTCCTCGTGGATTGACTGCTCCTGTCGAAGCAGGTGGTTGCACGAGTTGACAATCTGGACAAGCACTAATGATTTCCCTCGCCTGAGTTTTTGTGAGACGAAAGGATTCCATCAGCGCCTGTGCATTCTGATGAAAAAATGCATGACTCAGTTGTGCTTGCTCAAAAATGTCCGGAAGTGTTTGTGAAATGGGCATTGTCAACCTGTCTGCCTGAGCATTCCCTTCCGCTAAAAATCCTGGAAGTGTTGTGTGCGCTCTGATGTGAGTGATGAAATATTCTTCTTCCCTGCTTTCTAGCACTGCTCTCATGCTCACTAGATAGGAATATAAAACTTCGTTGCTGACTTCTTTCAAGAGCGAACCTTCCAATCGTTTGACCACACCTGCAACATATGCAGAGTCCGTGACCAAATTGAGCGGTTGTTGGAACAACTGAAATGCTCGGACAACAGCTGCCAACTCCACAATTTGTGGAGAGCCTTGAACCGTCTTCACGTTTGATTCCCATTCCCCTGTCGTTGAGTTCATCCACGTGATCACTGACTTGTGTGTCTTTCCTGATCCATCAGGGAACACTGTGATCCCGTCCAGAGGTTCTTCACTTATTTTTGGCTTTGCTCTGTAGCATATTTGTGACTGCAACATTCTATGTTGTGGAAAGTTGATTGTGCAAGCTCCTGGAAAAGCTAACAATGCAATTAACAAATCTTTTGATTTCTGCATCGCCCAATCAAAATAATCTTTCTTCAAAGGCAGATATAACTTTGAAAATTCTCGTCCCGCCATTGTCAGCAATCTTGTTCTCCCTTTTATGATGATCTGTGCTGCCATCTCCAAATCTGTCAGAATTGTCTTTGAAGGCCTATACGGTAAGAAAATCCACTCTATGATTATCAAAGGATCTCTCTGAGATGCGTCCCATTGGAAGATTAAACCATGGAATTGTGCTTTCTTTCCCAATACTGCTAACTGGAAAGGCAACGATTCAACGAATTGATGTGCCTGTCTCTTCTGAATGGCATCTGTAACTTTTTCCAACTCCTTCTTTGCCTCTTTTGTGAGCGTCCTGGGAGATCGAATGTCTGCATCTCCTCTCAAGAGATCAAGCAACGCTGGAATGTCACTGTTTGTGATTCCCAAAATTGACCTCATCCAGTTGATTTCCCCCAAAAGTTGTTGTAAATCATGTAGATTGTTGACTCTTGTGCTGATTTCCATCTTTTGAGGCCTTATTGTTCTCTCCGAGATTTTCCACCCTAGATATTTCCAAGGCGCGACCTCCTGAATCTTTGAAACACTGATTTCCAGACCTGCCTTTTGCACTTCTGCAATCACACAGTCATGAGCCTTTTGCAGCTCTTGTTGTGTCGATGCCGCAATGAGCAAATCATCCATATAATGAATGATTTTCACCTTCGGGAATTTCTTCCGCGCTGGTGACAAAGCTTGTGCCACGTACCATTGGCAGATTGTCGGCGAGTTTTTCAGGCCCTGAGGAAGAACGACCCAATGGTACCGCTGCAGAGGCGTTTCCTTGTTGATACTTGGAACTGAAAAGGCAAGCCTCGGAGCATCATCTGGATGAAGTGGAATGCTGAAGAAACAGTCCTTGAGGTCAATGACCACAAGCGGCCAGTCTCTGGGAATCATCGAAACAGATGGAAGACCCAGCTGAAGCGGTCCCATGTCTTCGAGGACTTCATTGATCTTCCTGAGATTGTGCAACAACCTCCATTTGCCTGACAACTTCTTTTTGATGACGAACACTGGAGAATTCCAAGGGCTGTTTGTTGGCTTGATGTGTCCCTTCTGCAACTGTTCTTGGACCAGGGTTTTCAATGCACTCAACTTTTTTCGCTCCAGAGGCCACTGATCCACCCAGACTGGATCATCTGTTTTCCAAGTCAACTTCAATGTGGAGAGTGCCGCAGTGACCCCTACTAAAAATCCACCTCGATCTTCATGCCCCATTGTGCCAAGAGATCTCGTCCCCAAACTGTAATTGGCTTCTGCACAACGAAAGGACGAATGATCGCCGTCTTGTTTCCTGGTCCTGTGACAACGATGGCATTCTCACTCTGCAGACACAGAGAGACTCCCCCTATGCCTGAGAGAGATCCCAAGGGTGCAATCAAGCTCCAGTTGCGAGGCCAAAAGATGTAGGATATTACTGTGACATCTGCCCCTGTGTCGAGCATGCCTCTGACTTCTATTGTTCTGTCTCCACAAGTTAATTGGCATGTGAGCGTGGGTCGATCTCGACCTATGTGCTTTACCCATGTGGTATGTATTTCGACATGTTCCCTCAAAGGAAGCCCTTCTTCATCGAAGATTGACATGACTTCAATGGCGTGTGGTGGCAAAGCGAAAGCTCTCGCGATCTGAGTGTTTTCCGCCACGGTCAATGGTGGACAAAGTGCTTTTGCCAGAACTGTCAGTTCTGTATTTTTGTCTGCAGAAACAACTGATGGATAAACAATAAGTCCAAGGATTCTGCTCCTATCCTGTCCTATTATTAAGAAATCTTGTTTTTTGTATGAATCTCCGCGGATCCCTGTTGGAACCTCCGCATGACTTTCATCCAGAAAGCAAATTAATTTGGAAGTTGCCAGTGTGCACTGTGCCCCTGGTGGAAGGAGCTCTGGGTCGCTTGAGAATCGACTGAGGAGTTTGCTGAGGGCGTCTGCTTGACGATCCCCAATGATTGTCCTGTTGGTTGTTGTGTCACCGCCATCACTTGTGTCGACGCGCGCTGACAGTTTGTGGGCGCGCTCCTTCTCCCATTTCCCGGAAGTGGTAAAGGATTCCCTTCCACATCTGTCTGGGAAAAACATTCCTTCACAGAGTGTCTTCCTCTTCCACACCGCGCACAAAGCGGCTTTGCAGGTTTTTGTGTCTGCACTTGTGCATGTGGACAATTCTTTTTCAAGTGTCCAAACGCTCCACATTTGTAGCATTGTCCTCCTGATGGATTGTTCTTCTTCTGGATGGTTGCAAGAACTTTATTTATGTTTTCATTCTGTTGTTGGAGTACCTTTTCCAGCATCTTTTCAACCTTGTCCTGATCTTCTGACTGCCTCTCCGGGTTTCTTCTTATCTGTTCTCCCCATTCTCCTCTCAGCTCATCCCTCACGATTGACGCGACGTGCTGAGGTGTTCCCATTTTGCTGCATGCCTCCACCATCTCTGCCAAGGATGGCCGTCCTGGCATTGCGCTGATGACCCATTGACAATCCGGGTTGGCATTGCCGAAAGCTAAACTTTCCATGAGAGGTTGCTTTGCCTCGTCAATCGTCACCTGTCGATCCACAGCTTGCTAGAGTCGATCTATGAAAGATGAGAATGGTTCTGTGGGACCTTGCCTGACGCATGAGAATGGGACGTCCGGAACTCCCGCCGGAGCAATCTGCAAGATCGCTTTGCGTGCTGCTTCTTTGATGTCATTCAGCACCCGTCGTGGAAGCCGTGCTGCTTGCTCCACTGGATTGTCATCTGGAGGATCTCCTGCTAACTGTGCTTCTGTGAGGTTTGCGTTTGGCCCACCTTGATAGCTGGCTCTCAACTCTGTGAGATATCTTCTCCATCTTCTGTCCCAGATAAGACTTTGTGTGTCAGTGAGAATCATCGACACAAGACATTGAATGTCGAATGGCGTGAAATCATACGTATTGAATGTCCCCTTCAGGAGCTGTTTGAAGAACTGCAAATTCAGACCATTGTTTTGAATGGCCTTTGATAAGTCTTTGATCACTTCGTGACCCAGCCTTTCCCACCTTGGATTTTGGCCTTGTGCATCATATGTCACTGACATTATTATGTCTCCTGATCCTCTGATCAAACCCTTTTCTTTTGATAATTCATTTCTAATTTCCTTCCAGTCTATTGGTTCTATTGGTTGTTCTTCTTCATCCTCTGGAAACTCCATTGGCCATTGCCTGTACAATGGAATCGTGGAGGCTCTTGGTGATCCTTCGCTCCATGTTCTTTGACTTGAGGTCCTCAGTCTTGCTCCTAAATCTGGAAAAGAAACTTGAGGCTCTCTTGAACGTGTTCTTTTTGCTGCATCAAAAGACTGCAGAAGATTCCTTGCTGCTTCCGCTGCTGAAAGCATCCATACTGGAATTCCCTCTCTTGCTGTAATGTGTATCATTTCTTCTCCTTGAGGCTGTGCTTCATCTGAACTGTCTTCAACTTCATATGATCCTGAAGTTGATGGAATATGATCCTGAAGTTGATGGAATATGATCCTTTTGTTGTGTTGTTGTTGTTTTTATTTTCTTTAATGTGGCTTTCTTTTTATAAATTGTTGGAAAAATTTGCTGCATTGTTGCAGTTTGGCCAGTAGGTGATGTGGTGGCGCTGTCGAGCAGGTCCGACATGTCCAGGCGCTGTCGCCTGCCTGGACAACCTTGATGATGACACGAACTCAATCGGTTCTTGCTCAGCAGACTGCAACGCTCGCAGCCTTGTTTGAGACCAAGTTTGCATGGCTGTTAACTGAGCTGGCATTGAAGGCTGAATACTTGAGCGTTTCTTTTGAGTGGAAGGGGTTTGAGGCTAAAGGCATCGGTCCCGGAGAGGGGGTGGAGCCCCGGGATGTCGAACCCCGAGGGTGGCCCCTCCTCTTCGCCCCAGACGTCACAGAGGATCGGACCCGCCCCCGACCTCGCTCCACCGGCACTCCCTGCGCATGCGTGCCTTCGGGGACGCCCTCTGCCTCCCCTGTACTGACGTCACTGTCTCCGTCCCGCTCCACCTCCGAAGCCTCCTCCCTATTGTCTGTTCCTGTCCCTCTCTCCTCCTCCTCTGACGCTGTATCCACACCCCCCTCCAAAGCGCGCAGCCCCCCCCCCCCCCCCCCCCCCGGGGGTGTCCCCTTTCGTGCCGCGATTCGAGCCGATCTCCGGGTCCAGACTTCCGGGTCTGACGTCACCACCGCGCGTCTCCTGCGTCCCCCCATGGCAGCTTGCCGGAGCTCTGCAGCTGCTCTGCCCTTGCTGCCCGTGTCTGACGCTGCCACACCAGTTTGAGAGCCCTCCCCGGCCAGTCCTTGAGCCTTGCTCGACCTGCGCACTTTTGGCAATGTGCCAGCTGAGGCTGCCGCCGCTTTCGGCGTTGCGCTCGCAAAAGCCGCACCAGAACCTGTCTCCCATTGCCTCCACACCCCCCCCGCCGGCCGCCGCCGCCGCCGCGCCGCCATGCCTGCCGCAAGAGAGCGCATCCCCCCTCCGCGGTTGTTCCCTTTGAACCCCCCTCCCCGACTCTGCCACTTTTTCCACCTCCTCCCCCCCTGATTCCTGCAAATCGGGACGGTACACTCTGGAAGGGTGACCTGTCTGTTCGATATCGCTAGGAGAAAACCTCATTTCATCAGGGAGCGGAATGGTATCATCAGTGTCTGAATCGGAGTCTGAAGCCCCTGCACTCTCTGGGGTCTCAGGGTGCTTTAGGGTTCCCTTGGGTTTTCGGGATGGTGGGACTGAAGGCAATGACATTTCTCCTTGTCCCCTTTTCTCAGGCACCTTTTCCCCCGGGCCAATTGAGATCAGAGCCAATTTCTGCTTGGAACCTTGCTCTGCTCCCTCTGCCCTTGTGGGACTCGCAACAAGTTGTTGCCTGGCTGACCCCCTAAATTGAGTCGAGGTCGCCTCTAACATAATTCTTGCTGAAGACAGCAATTTCAAGGCTGTCTTATCCTCATTGATGGCTAGAAAATATAGGTGTCTGTTAACTTCTTGCCAAAAGCCTACTTCAAATAACAACCGTGTCTCTGAGTACGGGTAATTACACCGCACCCACAGCAATAATTCTCTAAGCTTTTTCTTTGGGATCTCTTTAGTGTGTGTGTCTGCCACGCCTTGTAGGTCGGACAGAATCTCTATTTGTTCCTGGGAAAGTGTACCCCCCCTGTTCTTAATTCTTGACCTTCTCACTGAATTTCTGTCGTCAGAGCAGTCCGAAGGCTCCTGGTCTCTGGCCTGCAGGTCACAGGAGATGGATCTGGAGGCGCCTTTCCGATTCCGATTCGGGCTGTCCTGCTACGAACTTTCTTCGGCTGAAGTGGAGTGCGATGTTTTCTGTGCTGCGTTTTCAGATTCTCCTGGCTGCTTTCTGGCTGTTTTCCCAAGGAGTTATCAGTGCTCTCCTGGGAATGAGTCCAACTCGGGAGCTCCCACTCGGTGCTTCAAGGCTAACCCTGTGCAAGAGGTGCACAGCAAAGCTCACCATGGCTCAGCGAGTGCTGCCGGATGCTGCTGGATCGCTGGTCGCTGCTGAGCTGCTCCCCGGATCGCCCGCCGAGTGCCCACCCAGGGACGCCAAATGTCGGGTTCGGCTGTCTGTCTCTGCCCCGACACGGGTAGAGTGGTTCTTGGGTGGCACGTGATTCAAAGGACGAGTCTGGACTCTTCAGCTTTTCGATCTTCAGGTTGTTTATTATTTCTTATCTACAAAATTTTCTGTCTGCCCAACAGAGGTCTGATCTGCAAGCAGTCACAGGCATTCTCTGACCACCCACGGGGCGGTCATGTCTTTTTATACTAAAATCTACGTACACAATATTTACCTTTATTTCCCAATGCTTTTCACCCATGTTAGCAAGTGCACCTTCACCAAAAACCAATCCCCAAGTGCCAACATCATCACAGGAGATGGAGGACAAGAAGAAGAAAGAAGAAGGACGAGACACGCCCTGATCCCTCCATCGTGTCTCCATAACCCCCCTGTACCAAAAACCTTAAAGTCTATATTTCACCCTCTAAATGTGTCTCTTTTACACCTTTTACTCTAAAGTGATTCTCTTGTCCTCAAACTCTTGTTACTTCTGTGGATGGATCAAAATCAAGCCACCAAACACTCTTGGCAACATTCCAGGATTTTCGAGACCCCCAAGGGTTCTCCTGGCATCTCTGGACATCGGGAACGATGTGCTGAGATCCCACAGAAAGGTTGCTCTCGGTGGGAGACTAAATTTACGAGCTTGGAGAGCAAGTTAAACAAAGGAATGTTTGACACCTCCTGTAAAACAGCATTTTCGGCTCTGGACACTACACCTGCTACATATGCCGAATCAGTAACCAGATTAAATGGTTCGGAGAACCTCTCAAAAGCTCTGACGACAGCGTCCAACTCACCAACTTGAGGCGAACCTTCTACCTCGGTGACATCTGCCTCCCACCGCTGAGTTTGAGGATCCTTCCAAGTCATGACTGACTTGTGGGATGCTCCAGACGCGTCTGTAAAAACTGTCAGAGTGTTTAAAGGGGTTCTACTCTGAATCCGTTTTGTTGTTAGAGTGAATTGAACATCCTGATTAAATAATTTATGGGCCGGCCGATCTACTGCAATTTGGCTGGTGTAGCTATCCAAAGCCAGTTGGAGCATTTCATTCACTTCAAAAAGGTCGTCAAACACCTTTCTTTTGAGATGGCCTGAGTTGAATTTGAGAGGAATGTGAATGCATTCAAAATCACAACCTGCCAGCTCTCTGATCCGTGATCTTGCCTTTCTGATCAATTCTGCCACCAGCTCAGATGGCTGTGTCATCCTCTTGGACCTATGATGGCTGAGGAAAACCCACTCTATGATTAAGAGGGGATCCCCCGAGCCTCGGTCCTTGCCTTTGATGGAATTGTCCCACTGTAAAATCACCCCGTGGAGGTGTGGCAGCTTACCTAAAATGATGAACTTAAATGGCAGGCCCGGGTGACATCTGTGGGCCTGCCTGGCCGAGATGGAATCTTGGATTTTCTCCAGCGCTGTCTGGGCCTCTGGGGTAAGGGACCTTGGAGAACTAAGCTCCTCTCCCCATTTCAATAAATTGAAAAGGGGGGCTAAGTCTTCAGTTGGAATGCCTAGCCAAGGCCTTACCCAATTTAAGGACCCACACAGTTGGTGGACATCCGCCAGGTTCTTGATATTAGTTCTAATAGCCAATTTTTGCGGCACAATGGTCCGCTTTGTTATCTCCAGGCCCAGGTACTTCCAAGGTGGCATCTGCTGAATTTTGTCCTGCTGTAGCTCAAACCCTGCAGCAATCAATGCATCGATTGTCAGGTCAAGCGCGTGGGTAAGTAGGTCATCGGTCGGAGCACAAATTAAGATGTCATCCATATAATGGTGAATAATGGTATCTTTTGCAGCTGCATGTACTGGGGACAGCAAGGAAACGACGTACCATTGGCAGATCACTGGGCTGCTCTTCATGCCTTGTGGAAGGACCCGCCAATGGTAGCGCTTGCTTGGGGCTTCATGGTTGATGGCAGGAACCGTGAAGGCAAAACGCGGAGCATCATCCGGGTGTAGGGGAATTTGGAAGAAACAATCTTTGATATCAATGATTGCCAGATTCCAATTTCGGGGGAGCATCGTTGGGGACGGCATCCCTGGTTGGAGAGGCCCCATATCAACAATGATGTTATTAATTTGACGGAGGTCGTGAAGGAGCCGCCACTTGTCTTTGTTGGGTTTCTTGATGACAAACACTGGGGAGTTCCACTCTGACATGGTCTCCACCAGGCTGCCCTTCAGTAGCTGCTCCTTGACGAGCTCGTTGAGCGGCCACTGCACTACCTGTACTGGTTTATCAGATTTCCAATTCAGCTTCCAGGTAGGGCGCTCTTCAGTGACCGCTGCCCAAAAAACCTGGGGAGCCACTGGGAGGTCAATTCGGGCTCCCCACTGGGCAAGGAGGTCTCTCCCCCACAGGGGTTCCGTATAATCTAATACGAATGGGCGTACTGAAGCCAATTGCCCATCCGGCCCCATAATTTGTACGGTGCTCTTGGATTGACAAGCCAATTGCAAGCCCCTGACACCTCGGACGTGACCCGACGCGTCCTGCAATTCCCAATGTGACGGCCATTCCCGGGAAGGAAATGATCATCACATCCGCCCCTGTGTCCAACAAGCCTCGAAGCGGCTTCCGCTCCCCCCCCTTCGAAAGCTGACAGGTGATACGTGGTCTTTCCTGCCCCAAGACTTGGGCCCAGGCCACTGTTGGGCCCTGGTTGTTAGATGGGGGGGACCCCGGGACCCAAGTCATCTCCGGAACAGGGATTGCTTGCGCAATCACCTGTCCCTTGGGCAGGAAAGAGGGGGGTTGGACACAGTGCAGTCCGATGGCGAACTGTCCCGGGTCTGATGTCAGGAGACCCGGGATAATGTTCACTTCTAAGGAACTGTATTTTGTGTCTCCGACGATGACATACTTACACCTGATCCGTCCCCAGTTTCCTGGGCACTCCGGGCAGACTGAGACTAGGTGGAAATTGGAGTCCTTCAGATGTAATGGCTCCGTGAGCTGCAGCCGGAAAGGTCTGGAAACAGAAGAGGTGGTTAAGATAGGTTTAGGTTGGAGGCACAATACACTTGTCAAGTCCGGTAAGTTAAAGTCAGTTCTGTTGGTGGCTAACGGCGGTCCCTCCGTTCTCTCCTCCCTGCCAGATGTTTTGCGGCCCGCCTTATTTATGTCTTTGCGCAGGGGGGAGCTGCGCTCTGTAACTAGTTTTTTTGCGGGGCCTTCCCCCGAAGCCCTTGCCCCCTCTTAAAATCATAAAACTCCCACCGTAAAGGGCAGTCGGGCATCCAGTGCCCCAGCTTTCCACAAAGGTGACACGGGGAAGTCCTTGCGGCAGAAGGGCCTGGAGCAGGCGAGCAGCGTGGTGTCTCTTGGAAGGCGTCCTCTGGTGGTTCCTTGGCGGCGCTGACCCGGGGCGGCGGCTTGCTCTTCCTCTCACGTTCTTTCGGTGGTGACAGCAGGACTTTCCGGGCACAGACTTCTAACATATCCTGCAGCGTGGGGGGTGGGTGCACCGGCAAGCTGAGGATGGTGTCCCGGCACGCGGAGTTGGCATTGGTGGATGCCACCTCCTTCAGGATGTGCTCCCGGGCAACCTCACTCCCCACCTGCTGCTCCACTGCCTTCCGGAGCGTCTCAACGAAGTCCAGAAATGACTCCTCAGTGCCCTGGAAAGTCTTAGAATATGAAAGGAGAGGGGCCGCCCCCGGCAACGCCAAGAACGCTTTCTCTGCTGCTCTAGCCGACTCCCGGAGAGCCTCCTGGGGGATGGCACTTGCCTGCAAGTGCCCATCTGCCCAGTTCCCGGTCCCAAGGAGCTGGTCTATGGCAAGGACGTTTCCCATTAGGTCCAGCCCTGTGTGGGGCTGTTCCCACAACACAGGGAGAGCCTCAGTCACCTGCCTCTTCCAGGCCGCCTCCCACATGACCCGCTCGGTGGGATTCAGCAGACATGTGAAGAGGCGCCAGAGGTCTGAGGGGGTGACATCAGCTTCTGTTAATGTTGCCTGCAACATTCCCCTAAAGTATTCGCTGTCCCTGCCATAGTCTTTTTGCGCCTTGCACAGCTCCTTAATTTGAGTGTGATGAAATGGGACCCACTGCCTACGGACCCTACCCTCTCCCTCCGGATGGTACATGACCGGGGCTGCGGATGGAATGGCAGCAGTCCCCGGTTCTCGGTTCCCTACCCCCCGGAACTTGAAGCATGGGAACCGGAAGGGAGGAGGGCAGGGGCGTGGCAGGGAACTTGGGCAGGGCGGTCTGGTGTTTGGGGACCCGCCCAGGAGGAGGAGTCAGGGGGTGGAACTTCATTAAAGACAGGGGGTGGAGAAACGGGAGGTGGAATGGGAGGAACCATGGGAGGAGCAGTGGGAGGGACCGTGGGAGGATGAATGGGAGGGACTAACCAAGGGGAGGACTCGGAAAAGGAGGAGGAGGGACCAGGAGGGAGGGGGGACGAAGGGGTGGACCATTGGGAGGGGCCGGAAGGCGGGAAGGGGTTGGAACTTGGAACGAAGGGATTTTGGGAAGAAGAAAGGGATTTTCCTGCCTCGGCCACGAGGCTGTCTCCATCTTGAGCTCCACGGGAGCCATCTTGGGGAGATGGAGGCAGCTGGGGACAAACTGGGGGTTTTTGAACTGGGGATTTTTGAACTGGGGATTTTTGAACCGGGGACTTGGGGACTGGGGCAAGGGGGGGAGGAGAAGAAGAGGAGCCCCTAAGAGTCTGGCCAGGACTCTTTGGGCAGGGGGGCCGAGGATCCTGAAAGGAGCCAGGGGACTGGTGGACACCCTGCGCTGGGCTGGAGCGAGTTGCTCCCTTCAGAATCCCGGTTTTTTGTTTGGAGGGACGGGAAGGTGGGTTAGGGGCAGAGGTAGAGGTGGAAGAAGAACTGGGGCACGAACTGAAACTAACTGAAGGCTTTTCCGAGTTCCCACTCGCCTTTAAAATAGACCGAATCTGGCGAATCCAAAATGCAAATGGGGAAAGCGAGGGGTCTCCTGACCTAATCAAATTCGACAATCTAGTGTTCACTCTCTGCCAAAAGGCAGGGTCTTTGATTAGGTCAGGAGAGACTTCTGGGAACTCGGAAAACAGCCAGCGAATCAACTTTTTAACTTCTGGTTTATTAACGGAAACCCCCCCCCCCAACAAGGATACCCACAACTTGGTAGTAAAGCCCCTTCTGGGCTGCCGAAAGCTTTGCACCCATGACTACGATGTTAAAAACGGCAGCCGCTATAAAGCCCCCCCCCGTTCCGGCAAACGCAGAAAGAAAGAGAATAAGGGAGCCACCCACCAGCCCCTGTCCAGAGAAAAGGAGAGCGGTGGGGAAACACCAAGGAGAAAAGGGGACAGGGAGAGAAAAAGGAGAAGAACTTACGAAATCCGGGGACAGCGAACAGAAAACCGGAACGTTGGGGGTCCTGTGGCAAGATGACTCCTCGGTGCTAGGAGCTGCCATCTGGGGTCCCCGGGGAGCGCCACCCCTAAAACGGGGTCTCCTCTACCACCAGGTAGTTCCGCGGCCAGAGGGATTCTTCGAATCCCGTCCGTGGGGTCCGACGACTGGCGTCCTTCGACGCTCTACTGACCATAGCGCTGGTCAGGAGCTGTCCAGAGGGGCCCCACGTTGGGTGCCAGAACTGGAGCGGTGTGGCCGATGGAGAACACGCCCAGGCTAGGATGACTAGCCCGTCTCCAGCCAAGGGGGGCGCTTCCCCAACACGAAGCTGGGTATTGCACCTAAGGCAATAAACCGCCTTCCGGACGTTGGCCGCTGTGAAACTCCGAGCCGCAGGATGAAGAGGCATCTCTCAGTCTCTTTAGTATAATCGGGTTTATTAGGTCCCGGGGGACTAAACACTGCCAATGGGACTAGGGGATGAGGGTCGGGAACAGAGAGCAGAGAGCACCCGAGGTGTGGAAAACCTCGGGTTTTAAAGGAGATGGGAGGGGTGAGGGGTAACAAATCAGGAGAGGGAAGGGAAGGATACATTGGGGATTGACATAACAGCAGAACCAATCTCGTACAACTAAGGGAGAGGCCCCGGCCCCTGAACCAATCACCCAACACCCTGGCCAGAAGCTTCTGGAAAGGGAGGCAGGGGTGCTGAGTGACAGGCAGGCAACCAGGGGTGGAGAACAAAAAATTATACATTTGATAACCATAGCAACTGGAGAGGGGTCTGGGGATTGACAGTTAACTGGGATTGGGCAGGACCTTTCAACATGAACAATGGGGGTGACCAGAACAACCGAAAAACAAACCACAACATAAACAAAACTAGCAAGGGGAAGATACTGTACAAGTTGGAGAGGGGTATCTCCAGAACCATGTTGTCCAACTAACACAACAGCTGCAGAAAATAAACCAACACATTTTGAGCACATGAGCAAGAGGATGCTCCTCTCCACAAATCCAGCCTGGGGACCAGGTAGACCAGGTAGAAAGCCTCTTATCCCAAAATGGAAAGGAGTCTATTTAGTACTTTTAATCACTTACACAGCCTTTAAAGCTTAAAGCATTCATCTCTTGGATACATTATCCAGAATTAAAATGCTTTGCAAAAGGCAAGTGGAGTCCAAAAGTGGACCTCAGAAAGAACAGGAGAAACCTAGATGCATTTCACACCATCATCATCGTCCCGATACTTCTAATCAGAATGCAAGCCACAGCAGATGACTGTCACTACCATAATGATCTCCTTGGCCTGCAAGATCCTGGTAGATGGAACACTCAAAAATATTCAGGACCTAACTGGCTAAAAGAGATTAAAAAGGTAAAAGCACTTTACACCATTTTAAGGATTAATGACTGAGCAGTTAAAGATTGAGGAAAACCTGACTCCATGCCTGCCTTTCTTGTCCCACCTGAAAGCAGGATCTCTGTGGCTTGTAAATTTGAAACTCACAAACCTCGTTCAGAGAAGATTGCTTGAGTGATCATGCGCATCTGCGACCTTTCTAACAAGCAGTGTGTGAATTCATTTTCATGTGAATCCTATCAGGATTTTTGCACTATGCAAATTAAAATGGGAGACTATAACCTAGCACAAGATAGTTGCCTTCTTCTGTGGCGCACAGGTGGGGTGGGAGGACCATCATCACACAGAGATCCAGGAATTGAGCCCGCCAGGAATCCGACCCAACAAATATTGTTTCCAACAGGCAGCTCTTGTGCGACTGGAGTTAGAAATTGTCCTGCTTGTATGCTTAGTACATGGAACATACAGGATCTGCTTTTGAGAATTGAATTTCACTCTTGGGATATTCCAGGCCATCAGAAATAGTAACCAATCAAGCTGGAGGGGTAGCCAGGAGCACAATTATCCTGTTAGGGTATATCATGTCCAATTTCATGACCATGTGATGGCAACCCAGATATGCATGGAATCCAATAGCACAGCTGCATCCTCTTATGGGCTGAGGTACTCAGAATACTCAACTATTTGTAGTGGGAACTTCGTAAAGTATCCTTTGTAATACTACCAGGGGCCAGTGCAAGGTTTCTGAAGGTTTCTGAAATGCTTGCCTACAGGCAGGCAATGTATCTGAAGAAACCAGTTACCATGCCTTGGGTACTCGACAAGGAGCGAAACGGAATGGGTCACACAACAGACATTTAAAATTAAAATCAAAACAAACAACTTTACATCAGCAAACAACTCTGTAGAATGGGACCCATAAGTGAAATAATATAGTCTTTCACTCTGGGGTAAGACAAACAAATGAACAATTGTTGCCTCTAAATCCACAGTACTCTCTGAAAAAGCTGGAGGTAAAGATACAAGCTAATATCTCCAAAATTAAACAGCAATACTGCCCACTCATACAGCAAAGCCAAAAAGAATGGGAGCTGTGGATCCATTCCCAGACACCAAATGATAGGCGTAAAAAAGACTTAAGGGGATGGTTTGGGTCTGAACTGGGAGTATTAAATTCTATTGATCAAGAAGTCTTACTCAAGAAAGTAAGCACTGTGAGCTCTTATATTGGACAGATACAAACTCCTCTCAGATCAACCCTGCTATCACTTGCCCGTACCCAAAGCCTGGCATCTAACCTATTAAGCACCCTGGCCAACAATACACAGCAGGATTTTCAAGCAGTTGGTGGCTTTATGGGAAAACTACAGGGTGACATTTCTTTAGCATTTCAATGTACACAAGCTCAGCTGTGTGTGGCTACGGTCTGTAATCTCAGGAGAACTTAAAAAAAGGAGAGCTGGGGAAATTGCCACAAGAATGAACTAAATCATGGCTAAAAATGAATCCACAAAGCAATTTGAAAAAGACTTCCACACTTGGTTGCAATTGGCCAATTTCACATAGAATGAACAGAACCCTGCAGTCTTTTGTATTAACCATTAAGAATGCAACAAAATACCGTGTCATTCCAATTTTGGCCCTTGGAGTTATAAGAACTCACGTAACTGTCAGACCCATTCAGCATGATGTCTGGGCCATTTTCAACAAGAAAACTAGAAGCTGGCAAACTCTTAGTATCAAAGCATGTGTACCAAGGGACGCACTGAATTTTGTGTGCAAAAATGCGGTGCTTGAAAGAGAGGATGGGTGTCTGCATGCTGAGGGCAGCACTTGTATTTTTGAAATGAGCCCAGTTACCCATGCACTATCACAGGTGTGTTATGTGGGAAGGGGCTGTGCCTGTGTGAGATCTGCTTGCACAACTATTACAATTGAGTCTTTTAATGAAACTACTAATGGTACTAACTTCTCTATTTGTAATTTCACAACCAAAAGTGGATACAACTTCAGCTGCACCACACAAGAACTTCTCTAGAGATGCTGCAGAATGCACATGATGGGTATCACCAAGCGCCCAAATTCCAAACTGGACGGGACGCTAATGTTCTAAAGCAAATGCCGTACCAGCCTAATATAGAATGGCTAGTGGCAGGAGTCAAAAATGCATCTCACAGAGCCTGATGGACACTCAAATCCGGTATCAAAGTTGTTACCGAAATCATCACCAAAATAGAGAAAGAAAGAGAACATCATGAGTCAGATGGCTTCTTGTGATGGACAAATCTGGAACCACCAACAGCTCCTCAGATTTTTAGCTTCCTCAGCAAACCAGTTCTAATCTTAAAAAAATTAACCCTCATCTTAACCATCATAAACCTATGGATGTGGTAGAAAATTAAAACAGCAGCAGAACAGTACATATGTACTGTGGACTGTCCAGAGGATCTTGCAAAAGAATTTGCATCAGGATAAAGGGGTGAATGAAACAAGGCCTTTGTTTGACATAAGCACAAGCAATTCCCATAAGTAAACAAGTACTTAGCACAGACCTACATAGGCACTTAGCACCAGTTAGCATAAGAAAAACCTGGTGGGCCTAACTTGACAGGAGAGGGACTTGACAAAAAGCTTTAGACACATTCTACCAGAAGAACTAAGGGCAAGTGTAAAATGAGCCCTGTGCAGGGAAGCCATGAGGAAGAAGTGCTGCTTTAGGGCATGAAGGCCGCTCCTGGCCAGCGCCTGGACATTAGCTTCAAGTACAGGAATCTGACAGAATGTATTTCTAACCCCCTGCCTATCGAATCAGCTCAGCAGAGTCAAGATGGATGGTATTTTTGAGATACATTTCTGACACAGCCAGGGCCATCCCAAAAGCAGACAAACGCTCATGGGTCAGCAGAGAGGAGAAAGGAGCACTGGGCTGCGCTCAGGGTACCTCAGCATGGGGCTCCAGTGGGAAGGGCAGGCAGGCCTCCCACATTCAGGGCATCTCCTGCACCAAAAGGACGGGCATTTTGTCCTTTTCATCCCTCCACCCCAGAACCAGGCCTGACATCTCCTCCTCTGGAGTGGAGTTTTCCAGTTACAAGGTCATCTCACACTTGGCCAGTACATGAGATGAGGCTGCAGTGACCTTTGATACCACCTCCATGCCAACCACAGCTCCATTGTGCATCGTTCCTCTTTCACAGGTTCACTTCCCATTGATTGACCAATCCATTGTTTCCCTTAAGGGTTAAATTTCCACCAGTTAAACCATAAGGTTTCCTTCATTCTCTGCTCTTCATTTTCTTGTTGATGAGCACAACAGGGGACTAAATATGGCAGGGCCTTAGACACAACTTTGGTCCCTGACACACACAGGCTCCTTGTCCCACTGCTGGTCTTCAGTGTGCTCAGCGAGATCTGGAACTGCATGGTGCTGTGGAACTGCACCTTCAGCACAGGGACCTTTCCAGCCTGACCTGCCCTTGTTCCTCTGGGTCCGTGCACAAAACACGGCGTGGCAGTGAACGGCAGCAGGGGCCTGTGTGTCCCAGGGCCCCGGATTTGCTTCAGCTCCACAGGGATGCAGGCAAGGTGAAGAAGCCAAACGGTTTATTAATGAAAGGCAAAAAAAGGGATGATATGGGAGGGGAAAAGGGAATGGGCAGGCAGGGTCTGAGGGCTTGAGAAATGGAGCTATCAAAAGAAGAGTGGAAGGAAACATAGGAATAGGCATGGTCTGAGGGCTGGTGAGATGACGCTGTCAAAAGGGAGGGAGGGTGGAGGGGCAAAAGTGGATGGACAGTGTCTGAGGGCTGGAGGGAGGGAGCTATCTACAGGCAGAGAGAGGGCTGAAGCCACGCGAGCTTCCCACAGGCTCAGCCGTACCAATCATCAACTATGTCTAGAGCTCCAGGGGCAATGGGAGATGCTGTCCTCTTCAGTGTCTCCTGGTGCTGTTCTTGGGACACTGGCTCACTGGATCCAGAAAAGGACCCTATTTCTTCAGGTCTTAGGCCTAATTTAGCATGACTTTCAAAGTTAGAGCAGGATGGGCTGGCATTGTTCTTTGGGGATTCTAGGCCTGGAAGAGAGAGAAAGAGAGCCATGGTCAGAGCCTGGATCTGCAGTGACCCGAGGAAAGCATCCAGCCAGGGCCACCCCACCCAACTCTTGCCATGGCCGAGAGAGCAAGAGAGAGGTGTTGCCAACAGGATCAGCAGCAAGCTGCGGGCCAGGAATTCCGCCCGTGTCCCTGAAATCTCTGTGTGCTCTTCCTACGCCACCTCTTGTCAACACATGGAAGGAAGCCCACTGCAGCCGGGACAGGGTTTGCAGCTTCCTGCTCAGGCATTGCAGCTCGCTGGCCCAGGCCGCTGCCCTCACTCACCCTGACTGAGATCCTGGAGCTCTTGCTGCTGCTCCCTCATCCTGGGAAACCCGGCCATCTCTGAGAACAAAGAATTCATCTTGGCCCCAGCAGCACAGCTCCCTGCCGGCGGTGCTGCCGGCGCTGTGGCCACACGGGCTGCTGGCCCGGCAGGGCTCAGCCTGGCCCTTGCCGCACGCTGCCGCCCAAGGGCACGGCTGCCAGAGGGCGGCAGCAGCAATGCCCAGGCCAGGCGGGGCTCCACGGTGCCGGGCCCGGCTGGCGCTGCCGGGGCAGCAGGCAGGGCTGGGGCTGAGCTGCGGCGGGCCGGGCCGGGGAGGGAGCCCGGGTTCGTGGCTCACCCATGAACCTGATGGCCGCCTCTCGCAGGGGCTCCTGTGTGCTCCGCAGGTATCGCAGGGCCTGGCGCAGGTGCTCGGCCGCTCTGCTCCTGTGCTCTGCCAGCTGCAGAGAGCGGCAGGAGGGAAGGGTTGGCGCGGGCTCAGCCCCTGGGCCGGGCGCTGCCTGCGCCCAGCCCCGGCCTCCCCTGGCCGCACAGGCCTGAGGTGCGGCCAGCAGCCGCTGGCCAAGGGCTCCCGAGGGCAGGGGGCAGAGGGCCGGCTGCTGCCCGGGGAGCCGCGGTGCTGGCCCATAGCCCCACCGAGCCGGGACTCCATGGGCACCTGGCTGGGGCCCACGAGAGCCTGGAGAAGAGCCCCCGTGGCCTCTGGCTGCAGCAGCGGGCAGGGGCACAGCTGCCCGGCCCCGCACACTGAGCACCGCCCTCAGGGGCCTTCTCCGGGCTGAGCCTGGGCCTTCCAGGCCCTCCTTACCAGGCACTCATCCACCCTCAAGGGTGGCTGCTTCTTCAACAGCTGTACGAGCTTCCTCCTCTTCAGGAACTCAGCCACACGAATTAGCGTTTCCCGAGAGGCCTGCAGAGCAGCAGAGACCCAGAGATGGCCCCACAGCCCAGGGCACCGGACCCACATCCTTGTGCCAAGGCCTGGAGGAGGCATCAGCCCGTGAGGCACCAGGGCAGGAGGCAGCCAAGCCCCCTCCCAGAGATCCACCAGCATCACAGGAAACCTCACCTTTGCCACGTCCCAGTTCTTATCATGACAGTAAATTAAGAGTGCATACAGGCTCTTGCTCACAATTGTCCTCAGGGGCTTTTTTCCCTCATCCACTACCAATTCTATCACCTTGCTGAAGAGTTGAATGGAGAGCACCTGCACATGGCTGTTGTCCTAGAGGAAACAAAAGACCTACATCAATTGCTCCAGTCCCAGCTGGGCAAGGCCTGAAAATCCAGAGGGCACAAAATTTCTGGGAAAAACCTGATGCCTGTGGCTCAGGATGCAGAAGCTTACGTGGTCAAAGAGCAGCAGCAGTGCCTCAGCCAGCTTTGGGGCAGTGGTGCTGGATACCAGGATGCCTTTGTGCTGGAGCACATTCGTGAGCACAGAGAGGGTCATGCAGACCACCTCTCCTTCTGCATCATCCAGCAGCTCCAGAAGGCTTGGAGACAGACAGCACATTCTCCTGGCCTGTGTGGAACACAAGGCTGTGCTGGGAAGCCAGGGACGGCTGCACCGCCAACACCAGTCTGGCACTGCAAGGCCACCCTGCTGCTGCAGGGCCCACAGGCCAAAGGCCTGACCCAAAGCACTGGGGGAGGTGAGGCAGGAGAGCTGGGAGCAGCTGCCTCAGCTCCTGAAACCATGCCAGCCCAAGGGGCTGCTTTCCCCAGTGCAGCTTCAGCCACGGCCCCCTACTCACCATCAAGAGATCCTTGCTGACCACCACGAGGCCTCTGAGTGCCAGGCGATGCCTCTCCCTACACTTGCTGTGCAGGAACCTCAACAAGACCTTCAGGACACTGCCACCACATTTCCTCAAGTCCAGGCACTCGAGGACCTGCAAGGCACAGGGCAGTGACAGGGAGCCAGCCAGCAGGAGCCCGGAGCCACACAGAGCCGGGCCCAGGCAGCAGCAGCAGCAGCAGCAGCACAGGGCACGGGCACCGTCCTGGCAGCTGTGGCTGTGAGAGGGCAGAGAGCTGGGAGGCAGCGCTGGCCTTGAGGCTCACCTCCACAAAGAATGCCAGGAAGGGCAGATCCCGGTATGGGTCCTGCCTGCTGAGCTGCCTGAGCAAGTGGAGTGCAATGCGAGAACACAAAGGGACCAAGGTACGGCGCATCTCCCTGGCAGGGGGAAAAAGGCACCAAGACCCTGAGGTGGGGAAGCAAACCTTTCCCAGGACTGACTCAGAGAGGTCTGGTTTTTCCCCAGCATCCCTGGAGGGCATGTGGGTGCTCTGGCAGGCGGCCACTTCTGGACACCCTCCTCTCCCAGCCTTTTCCAGTCTCCTTGGCTGTCCCTCAGTGACGAGGCTCTCTGGCCCATGACCACAGGGACTGAGTGGGGCACAGGGCACAAATGCCGGGGGCAGTGGGGAGCAGGGGGTCTCACCTGGCCAGCAGACCCATGGCATAGTGCTGGGTGTGAGCACACAGCAGCGTGTCCCAGCCACGCTTGCGCTCCATAGACATCACCTCTTTGTCACAGCGCAGCCGGCAGAGCAGAGCCTTCATGGCATGCACTGCAAACCTGTGTGCAGAGCAAAGCCCAGGTCACACTGGGAGCACTGGCACTGGCCACAAGGGCATGGGAAGGCCAGGAGGACTGGGACCTGTTGTAATTGCTGGGAAGGCGGTGTTCCTCCTGGCATGCTCTCCAGAAATTTCCAGCTTCCACTGGTGGCATCTGCTGTGTGGCGATGACAACATGGAAGAGCAGTGCCACAAACAGGTGGGAGGAATAAAGGATCATGGCCTCATGGCACTTGGGCACCTGGACAATCACCCAGAGCGCCAGAGTTGCCTGCAAAAGAAGCAGCCCAAGACAGCGCTCAGTGCCGATGTGTCCATGGGGCAGGGCCCAAGGGCAGATGCAGGAGGAGCAGTGGGCCTGGTGCCCCCTGAGCCTGCCCCTTGCCCAGGGTTCAGCCCAGCGCCTGAGGCATAGAGAGGATGGAGAGCTGCTAGCGAGGTGACTGAGGGGCAAGCAGAGGCCAAATCCAGAAACTCACAGCCAGGGCAAAAACGTCCCTGTCGTCCCCATCAGAGGTGCGTGTGCTGTGCAGTGTCCAATCCTCCATCACGCAGAGCAGTGTTGGCAGCACTTTCTCCACTGCTGGTCCCGATGAGCCTATGGTTCTCCACATCATTGCAGCAGCTCTGTGGGATCAGAGCTCTGTGTCAGGGGCATCTCAGTCCCAGTACTGTGCCCTGTGCAGCTGTGGGGGCCCAGGTGACAGCGCCCCGGTGCCCTGAGGGGCAGGGAGGGAGCATTGGCAGCAGGCTCGGGAAACAGAGGGGCCCCAGGGTCCTGGACCTCTCTGCCTGTCTGGCAGAGCCCATAGCACAGGCTGTGCAGGGCCATGGGCCCCAAAGGCTGGTGAGCCCTGAGCTGTGCAGGCACGTGGGCCCCGTACCTGTCACACGTTGGGGCACAGCGCAGCAGGGTCAGCACCACGTCCGCAGGGTGTTCTTCAGCCAGCCTCACTATGTCACTTTGCAGCCTGGCATCCACAGTGCCATGGGACACCAGCCTCTGGTGAATGTTCCTCACAATGGCTGGCACCTGGAGGAGGCATGGGGGAGATTTTGAGTGCTGTCCAAGGCAGCAACTTGCCCAGCTTCCCCCAAGAAGGGCTTCCCTTCCAGTCACACTGTGCTGGACTCAAAGGCTGAGGGGGCCCAGTGACCATGGCTTGAGGGGACACACGGTCCTGGCAGGCCTCCAGGCCTGGCCTTGGGCTGCTTACCTGCTGCTGAGGAGAAATAGCACTCTCGTTGAAAGAATCCTCAGTGGGAGCATGAATCCCAGTGGGAGCTGGCCTGGTGCCAGTGTTTGTGATGCCCTCAGTCATTCTGGTGTCAGTGTTTCTGATGGCCATGTTCCCAGTCATTGCCATGTGAAGAGCCTTCACCCTTTGAGAATTCATTGCATGATTTCCTGAGTGTGCTGTCCATTCTGGGCCGGCATGAGGCTTTGCCTGGAACTGTGTTGGCCTGGAGTCAGGCTGGGCTGGGCCCTCAGCTGCTGAGGTGCCGGTCTCTCTGCGCTGAATGCGCAGGAATTTCCGTAACCTCTGCAGGAGAACAAAGGACAGGGAAGGCAGGGACATTGCATGGCGTGCTCCAAGCATGGTGCTCGGCTGAGCAGGGACAGCAGGCCCAGCCCAGGTCGGGGTGGCTGCAGGTACCTTCAGGGTTTGGCGGAAGCGGCCAGGGCCGGGTTCCTGCTCTTGTGTCTTGTCCAGGGCTGCACCTGGCAAAGAGCGAGCACAGCCAGAGCTGAGGGGCTGCGGGAGAGGCCGGAGAACACAGCCCAGCCCTGCACTCCCCAGGCAGGGAGAGCCCCGGGATGCCCCAGGGCATGGAGCACGGCCACTGCGGGGTGTCTGCCCAGCCCCTGTTCCATCCTGTCCATGGGCATGTCCGCAGGGGATGGGATGGGATGGGATGGGATGGGATGGGATGGGATGGGATGGGATGGGATGGGATGGGATGGGATGGGATGGGATGGGATGGGACGGGACAGGATGGGATAGGATGGGGCCAAGTTGGCTGTAGCCATCAGCCCTGTGGCCCAGCTCTGCTGCTCACCATCCTGCAGTGTCTGAAACTGTTCCGGTTTTTCAGGCTGTTGTGCTGGGGCAGCTCCAGACCTTTTCTTTTCTTTCCCCCTGAACACTTTGAACAGGCTGAGGAATCTGCCTGCCATGTCAGAGTCTGGCCTTGAGGGCACCTTACAGAGAGATGCCTGAGGAAAGCTCAAAGTCAACAAGTTGTGCAGTTGTGCCTTGAAGGCACCTGAGACAGGGAAGCGTCAGGAAGAGTGGTGGACTGCAAGTCCTGCACTCTGGGTTTGAGGGCTCCTGTCACAAGGACAGGAGGCTCCTCATAAACTGTTGTGGTCACCAGATCCCACGGTTTTGCCTCGAGGGCACCGGCTGCAAGGAGGGGAGATGTCTCGGAAAAGCTCCAAGTCACCAAGTCTCTCAGTCTGGCCTCACAGGCGCCTGCAAAAGAGATGTCTCGGGAAGGCCAGGGGCCACCAAGTCCGGCAGTCTGGCCACGAGGTCACCTGTAGGAACAACGACTTGGAAAGCTCCGGGTGGGACAGGAACGAGCGCGCTGTGCGGGGGCTCCTCACAGCACCGCTCTGTCCCGTCCTGTCCCGGCGCGTGCTCTGAGCATTGTGGCATGCTCTTGTCACCACCAGCTCCTTTGTCACCACGAGTCACAAAAGGCCCTTGGACACCGGGTTCCGTTCCGTGGCTTGGTGACCGTGCTGCAGCATGTCACAAAGGGCCCTTGCACACACTGCCGCCTGCCCTGGGGCCGCCCCCAGCCCAGCCAAAGTGGCCCAGGCTGGAAGGAATGCCTGGCCCCAGGTGTCTAAGGCAGCCCCACAGGATCTTTAGGAAGGGCTCAGAGCATCAGCAAACGCTGCCCTGCTCTGCGGGCTCAGGGCAGCAGAAGGAGCCCCCAGGGCTGCCGACGCAGCCGTGCTGGGAAGGGCACGGGGCGTTCCAGGGAAGCTGGCACGGCCTCCTTGGGACACGTCCTGGCCCGTGGCCATCCTAAACCTGCGGGTGTGATACGCACAAGGAACGTGTGGGCCCGGGCACGAATGCTGCTAGGAGCCCTGGGGCCTGGGCAACGCTGACAGCAGCAGCTGTGGCAGAGTCCCTGCCCAAGCAGAGCTGCCACCCCCCGAGCCCTGGCAGCCCTGGTGCCCGTCTCCTGCCCCGGAGACCTGTGCCCCCGGGGGGCTTCTGTGCCACAGGGAGCCAAAGCCCACCTGCATTGGGGCCTGTGCTCCTTCCTGCAGGGGATGATGGCCAGAGCACCTGGAGAAACTGCTGGCAACACTTGGTCTCTGTCAGATGATGTTTCTCCTTCCTGAAATGTATTTTTTTCATGGAAGGCATTGGCAGTAGCACCACAACACCATCCATTTCTGAGTTTCCCAGGCCAATTAGATTGCAAAGTAACACTGTGATGTTTCCTTGTGCTTTTCTCACTCTCTTTCCTCCATTCTGGGAAAAATAGAATCTGCCCTGGCTCTGATATTCTCAGCTTCAGTTGCTGCCTGTCTGGCTGTGGCAGCTCATGTCCAAACAAAACTGTGTTCCTGCTGAGCACAGCAATGGGTGGCCACAAATAGGGAGGTTCCCCAGTGAACAGGAAGACAGACACGTGGAACTGCAGAGGATAAGGATAACTCTGGGAGGAGAAGCTGTTCAGTGTCTCTGATTACGGTGCCTGCACCCTGAAGCAGCAGCCAGGAGAAGTGCTGTAAGCAGACAGGGGCAGTTTTGGGCACCACAATATAAAAAGATAGTAAGCTATTAGCCAGAATGCAAATGAGGACTGCAAGGATGGAGTGTGGTCTGGAGGGGAAGCCCTAGGTGCAGCTGAGGCCACTCTAGTCTGTTCAGCCTGGAGGAGAGTAAAGGGCGTCACTGTGGTCTCCAACATCCTCCTGAGGGGAATCAGAGGGGCTGCTGCAGCTCTCGTCACTGTTGGGAGCAGTGACAGCACTCGAGAAAAGGGCAGGGAGCTGGGACAGGGCAAGTTTCATTTCCATATCAGGAAAAGGTTTTTCACCCAGAGCATGGTCAGGCACTGGCACAGGTTCCCCATTGACTCAGCCCAGCGGTGCCCGGGCCGGCTCTGGGGAAAACTCTGGCGCTGTGCCAGGAGTGGGGAACGGCCAAGGCGCGGGCTCTGCCTGCGGCTGAACCTGATGAGCCACTGCTCAGTGGCTCGGGATCTGATAACTGCAGCACGGAGCAGGCAAAAGAGAAGGAGGAGGCTCCTCCATTGTGAGGTTCCACAGGCAAAGGTTTATCCCAAGGGAAGGATTCAGAAGCAAAGAGCCACCAGCACTTCTGTGCATGGCATTTTTTAGGGGTACAACTCAGGGGGTGGATACAAACCATTGAGCAAGAAGGAATCTGCAAGGCAGGAGCGAGGGGATTACATCAGGGGCTTGGGACTAATTAGGACAGATGGGAGGAGAGGGTAGGTGCCATGGGCCAGTGGGGTTTCCTGCAATAGGGGAATTCCAAAGGGGTGGTGCAGTCAGGGATTGGTCCAAGACAAAACTGACAGGGAAGGTTCAGGAATAAAGAGCTGGGTTACCTTGACAGGCAGGGAAGGAGCTGGAACAAAGAGTGGGGAATGCCATGAGGGACAGCTTTGAGGGAGGGCAAAACCTAGGGGTAAACCAACTTGGGAAAAACAGGGTGTACATTAAAACAAACTATTATACAATAACCGATAAATAAACACAAACTGCAACACCCCAGGGAAATGGGCACAGCACCAAGCCCGTCTGAGGTTGAGAAGTCTTTGAACAACATCGAGCAGTCACTCAAGCTTTTAGACACTACATCAAAAGTCAAGGGTTGTGAACTCTAGGTTTACATGAGTATATACTCCTGAGTTTTACTTTAGGCAGTGTTTTAAGAAACTTGTTTTATGTTCGATCATAGCCCAGTTCCTTGTAGATTGTGTGGAACGTGTAATCCTTTTGTTTTCATCGCTTGTTAGGACTATAAAAAAGAATATTGGTGCTGGGTGACTCAGAGACACCCAGTGTGTGTTAAGTGCAGTATACAGGGCATAAAGAGAAGGAAAAGAGAAGTAGTAGTAATACATAGTGGTATGTTTGGAAATTAAGATAGCATTAAGAATGAATAACACAAGAAGTAAAAATGTTATTAAAAAGAGTCCACTAGAATGTATTTTAGCACATGAGAAAGATTTGGGAGGAATCCCAGAGGGTAATTTTTCAAAGAAAGGTAATCTGATTAAATACTCTACCCCATGGTAGTAGCCTTGGTATTAGTTAGAAAGTGGTGAAAAGCGATCCCCTTATGGAACTTTAAATTATCATACATTGTGACAGTTGATGTTATTTTTATGAAAAGAAGAAAAATGAGATCATGTGATATATGCAGACATGGTTTCTACCCTGGAGAATAAACCTGAGTGGCAGAAAGAATGTGGCTTTGATTTGCCCCCACAGGACCCTTTAGTCCTAACCTTGGAAAGAAATAACAGGCAGAAAATAAGGAGATGCTGTTCAGCATGTAGCATAGGGCAGAGATGTTTGAAATTGGCTAAAAAGCATGAGGAAGATTGTGTTCTAGGTGTCCAAGCCTTACAGCCGAGTTACCCCAGGCCAGCTTGGGTACACTCCCCCTCACCCAACCACTCCGCACCCTGAATGAAACCCAAATGGCAGTGAGGATGAGATGAATAATCCTGGTGAGGGGACAATTTCAGAGACCCCAGTGACAACCAACACAAGGAATAAAACCAGGACAGCTTTGCCTTTAGTCACCCCTTTAAGGCAAGTAGTGGGTCCCCAAGGAGAAGCCATGTGGGTGAACTTCTGCTTTCTACTAGTGACCTGAAGAGTTGGTGGGAAAAAGTTAAAATTTCTAGAGAAAACCCCAGCAAAGTAGCAAAACTATTTGAGTTCATAGTCAAGAATCGAGACCCAGACTGAGGTGATGCTGATTTCATGCTGACAGAGCTAAGAAAACCAGCAAAAGAGTTGGTGATAAAGGTAGCCAGAGCCCATGTGCAGGGACAAATTGCTAGTGGAGCCTGACAAGGTACAGTGGACCAGCTGTTTCCTACTGTAAACCCTTTGTGGGACCCAAATGATGCAGGCAGCTGTGCAATGTTTGCCAGATACCAGGAACTAGTCAAATTTGAATTAAAAAATGCCATTCCAGAAGCAGTAAATTGGTCAGTAATATATAATGTTACACAGGGACAGCACGAGTCACCCACTGACTTTGTGAACAGGCTCTGAGCATCTGCACGGAAATGCACAGCCCTGGATCCCTGGTCGGATATGGGAAAGCAGCAGTTCCTTTCCCTGATGTTTGGGCAATCTAGCCCAGATGTCAGGCAGGAACTTCAGAAGCTGAAAGAGCCTGTAAAGAGAGACTTAAAGGCATTAATGAAAAAGCATAGAAGGTGTATGATAATAAAGACAGAGAAAAAGAAAAAGAACTCCCTGCAGCCACAGTGGCAGCTCTGGATCAGCTCCAGGGAGAGGACGTGGGCGGGGATGAAGCAGAGGCAGGGGCCAAAATTCCAGAGGCAGAGGAGGTTCAAACCAGCCACAGGCCAAGCTGGGGCCAAATCAATGTGCATCTTGTAAGAAAGGACACTGGAAATGCCAGTGCCCAGAGTTAGCAGACACAGTACACAAAACTCTTGTAGCCACTCTAGATGATAAGAAATGACCAAGACTGGCAGATCTTACCCTAGCAGGCCCACTGGTTAAAATACAGCTGAAGAATGATAAGGAAGTTGAATTTTTAGTAAATACTGGAGACACATTTTCACTCTTGAATCAAGCATTGATACCCAAAAGTGAAAACTGTCTTCAAGCAAGAGGAGCCACTGGGCAGAACAATGCATTCTTCCTGAAACTACTTAAATGTAAAATTGAGAAGAAAATGGGAATACATCAGTTTCTTGATTTACCAAACTCACCCAAATCTGCGCTAGGCAGGGATTTGCTGGAAAATTTAGAAGCGACAGTTCAGCTTAAAAAAAGAAAAATGGAATTTAAGGTACCTGAAGACAAATTGGTTTTAGCATTAGGACTGACAATTGACACAAGACCAACAAACAATAATAACTCTTTAGAGTAAGTATTGAATCAGGTGTACCCAAGAGTAGGGGATACTGATAGGCCAGGAAAATCAAAATGAGCAGACCCTGTAAAAATCGAGCTACAGACAAGAGTTAGGCCAGCAGTCAGAAAGCAATAGCCTTAAAGATTAGAAGATAGGAAAGGAATACAGGCAACAATCATTAAATTCCTGACGTTAGGATTATTGGAAGAATGGGAGTCAAAATTTAATACTCCTAGATTGGCAATAATCAAACCCAATGGAACTTAGAAACTAGTGCAAGATTTACAGGCAATTAATGGTTTCTACCTTACTACCTTACTAGCTAAGCTTTGAGATGATTTTATTTGGTTTCCAGTGATAGATGTGAAAGATGCTTTTTCTGCCTGCCACTTGCAGAAGAAAGTCAAAATATATTTGCTTTCTGTAATGAGTTAATGTCTTAGTTTGTTCATCAAGACTACAGAAGGGGGGAAAGCCAATAATAGAAAAACCGCAAGAATAGATGTGACCAACTAATATGTTGCAAGATGAATATAATGGGCTAATATATTGCAAAATAACTGTTATAAGGCTTAAACCACAAACTGTCAGAAGCTAATATGTTGAAAGGCTAACTATGCAAATGTGTAACTATATGTAGCTATGTGCCTATATATGGTAAAGGCTATTGTAAGACCTCGAGGAAGAGGACGGGAGCCTTCATCCAGACGACCACCAGAAGGCAGAATAAGACCCCCTAGCAACTATCGGCACAGACGCAGAGAACACTGGAAGGACACCCAACAATAACAGATAAAAAGGAGGACTGAACTGCGGAGTGGTGTGGGCCGAAGGAGGAGCAGTGACTCCCCGGCTACACCCAGCGCTCCCGGGTGGGTGCAAGCCTTTTGTTGGCTTCACTCAGTGCTGTAATTTGCCTATTATCGCTTGCTTTATCAATTAATAAATTATATTTAATTTGGACTCACTTGTTGGTGGTTGGTTCCTCACCGCAACTTATAACAAATTGGTGCCGTGACTCGGATCGGGAAAATTCTTGGAGAAGAGAACCTGTCGGGGAGGCGCCCCACCTCACGGTGGCCCCAAGGTTGCCATTCTCCAGGACCCCCGACTGATGAACCCAAATTCGATAATAGGCAAATTGAAGGCCGGCAACCCCATAATCTTTGTGCACGAAGCCCGGACAAGACGCGGCGAGGAGCGTGAGTATAAGCCCTGTGTAGCGTCCGGTTGGGGTTGGGATCCCGGAGTGTGGCACTCCCGGAGTGCGGTGTGTGAGACGTCCTCTGGACGGTGCGAGTGCAGACCCCTTATAGTGCAGTTCCCAAGTACCCACGAGGGACTGGGCCACGAACGGGGGAAGTGAGAGAGTGTGTGCAAGAAGACGCTCCGGGAGGGGATAAGGGGAGAGTAAACCCTCTAAAGACACTCCGGAAGATGGGACAGGGGAAGAGCAAGCCCCCTAGTCCCATAAAGAAAGGACCTCATATAGGGCTCCCCTCAATACCTCCAGATAGCCCTTTAGGCTTGATGATTAAGTTCTGGGATACTTATCCCTCTAGAAGCGGGAAGGACCGAGCAAAAATGATCCATTATTGTACGGAGGTTTGGGGAGGGAAACAAATCAGGGCGGATAGCCTTTACCGGCCTGTGCTTGGAGCATTTGAGGATTGGATCTGTCAAGCCCTGAACACATATGTTAATTCAAAGGAACCATTTAGTGCAGAGGGAAGTGAATATGCTGCCCTGTGGATTGTTGGTGAGACCCGTTTTTCCCTATTTGTACTAAAATCTAAGAAAAAAGAAGAAGAGATCAGGAGATAATTGGGAAATGCCTGATCCTTCTCCTCCACCTTATTTACCACCCCTACAAAATCCTGACGCACCACCCCCTCCTGTTGGGCAAGCTTTGCTGAAAACGCAATTTGTAGCCAAGGCATGGGTGGATATTAGAAAGAAGCTAGAGAAGATGGAGGATTGGCAGGACAGAGGCTTAGATGAGTTGTTAAGGGAGGCCCAGAAGGTGTATGTTAGAAGGGAGGATCAAAGTCCCAAGCAAATGAGGATAATGGTAGAAGCAGTACGAGAGGGTCAAAAGAAGGGGCAAATGAGTCAGAGGGTTCCAGGTATACAAAAGAAAGCTCAAGCAAGAGAAAAGGGGGGTGGGGTCGTTTGCTATTACTGCGGGAAGAAGGGACACATGAGATGAGAATGCCGCGAAAGGCAAGCAGATGAGAAACAGTTTCGGGACTAGGGGTGTCAGGGGCTCTTCTTGCTGGGGAAAAGAGAAACAACGGAGCCCCTGGTAAAGCTTAAAATAGGTCCCCAGCAACAGGTATACAAATTCCTTGTGGATTCGGGTGCCGAACGATCTACGGTACAAACTCTCCCCAAAGGATGTAATCTGTCTGCAGAAGTAGTGCAGGTAGTGGGAGCTAAGGGGGAACCCTTTGGTGTACCTATGATAAAAGATGTGGTAATTGAAGAGCCTTCTAAAATAGGAATAGGGTCCTTATTGTTGGTCCCAGAAGCCGATTATAATCTTTTGGGGTGGGACCTTATGATCGAATTAGGAATAGGGATAGAGATAATTGAAGATAAATTAAGCATAAAATTATGCCCTTTAAGAATCAGTGATGAAGAAGAAATTAACCCAGAAGTTTGGTACACTCCAGACACTGTAGGCAGATTGGATATTTCTCCTTTCGAGGTAACCATTAAAAATCCTGAAATTCCTATCAGGGTAAAGCAATACCCCCTATCCAGCAAAGGGAGGAAAGGATTAAAACCAGAAATGGAACGGCTATTGCGGCAGGGGTTGCTTGAACCTTGCATGTCACCCTTCAATACTCCCATACTACCTGTTCAAAAATCAGATGGGAGCTATAGGTTAGTACATGATTTGAGAGAAATTAATAAAAGAACAGTTGAAAGGTTCCCTGTGGTAGCTAATCCATATACCTTACTTAGTAAACTGGGGCCTGAACACAGATATTACACAGTGGCAGACCTTAAGGATGTATTTTGGGCTTGCCCACTTAAGGAAACATCACGAGATTTTTTTGCATTTGAATGGGAAGACCCAGACACACACTGCAAGCAACAACTTCGATGGACAGTATTGCCCCAGGGATTTACAGAATCCCCTAATCTGTTCGGACAAGGTTAGAACAGATCCTGCAGGAATATCACCCCGAGGAAGGGACCACCTTAATTCAGTATGTGGACAATTTGCTAATAGCAGGAAAAGAGGAAGAATCAGTAAGAAAAGGAAGTAAAAATTTGTTAAATTTCCTTAGTCTAAAAGGGCTAAAAGTTTCAAAATCTAAATTGCAGTTTGTAGAGAAAGAGGTAAAATATTTAGGACACAGGTTAATTGAGGGAACAAAAAAGTTGGATCCTGACAGGGTCCAGGGTATACTCTCCCTTCGTGCCCCAAGGAGTAAAAGGCAAGTTAGACAACTGTTGGGGCTATTTGGATATTGTAGACAGTGGATTGAAAATTTTAGTAGAAAAACCAAATTCCTGTACGATAAGCTCACAAAGGAGGGACTAGTTAAGTGGTCTAAGGAAGATGAGGAACGACTGGACACATTAAAGACGGAGCTGGTGAACGCTCCGGTTCTCAGCCTCCCCGACCTCAAAAAGCCTTTTTATCTGTTTGTCAATATAGATGAAGGTACTGCATATGGGGTATTAGCACAAAATTGGGCAGGGAGTAAAAAGCCTGTGGCATATCTTTTCAAATTATTGGATCCTGTTAGTCGGGGATGGCCAACTTGTCTCCAAGTAATAGGGGCAGCAGCGCTATTGGTGGAGGAAGCCAGCAAGGTTACCTTTGGAGCAGAGCTGCATGTACCATCTCCACGTAATATTAGGGGAGTTTTACAACAAAAGGCTGAAAAGTGGATCACGGATGCGAGGCTCTTGAAATATGAAGGGATACTAACAGCATCCCCAAAATTAAAATTAGGCACTACATCCCTTCAGAACCCAGCCCAGTTCCTTTACAGGGAACCTGAAGAAGAACTCATTCACGACTGTCTGCAGAACATTGAGGAACAAACAAAAGTTCGCCCTGACCAGAAGAAGAGGAGTTAGAAATGGGAGATAGGCTGTTTGTGGACAGATCCTCTCGAGTAGTGGAAGGGAAAAGAAGGTCAGGGTATGCAATAGTGGATGGCAAAACCCTTTCAGTGGTAGAATCAGGACCCTTGAGCCCTAGCTGGTCAGCCCAGGCATGCGGACTCTACGCTGTCTTACGAGATTTGGAACAGCTTAAGGGCAAAACCGGAACTATCTATACAGATTCTAAATATGCGTTTGGCATCGTGCACACCTTTGGAAAGATTTGGGAGGAAAGGGGATTAATCAATTCCCAGGGCAAGGGATTAATTCATGAGGAACTAATACGAAGAACCCTTAAAGCCATAAGAGGTCCTGCGGAGATAGCGGTCGTGCATGTTAAGGGCCACCAAACAGGAATTGGAGCCACTACCTGAGGGAATAATTTAGCGGACCAGGAAGCTAAAAGAGCAGCTTTGATGACACTCCAAGAAGGTAGTATTGTGAGATCTAGAGAAAATTGTTCTACATGTGGTAAAGACTTAGAGGAGACCCCCGTTATGCTTGCTGGAAGACTTTTGGGACCGAGGCTATAAGGTGTTCTTGTGACAACCCAGAGAAAATCCGTTGTTGGTATCATGGCTCAAAATATATCCTAACTTTCTCTGCAAAGGAACAGGAAAAATTAAAGCAGATGGGAATACAAGAAAAAGAAAGGAGTTGGTTGTTGCAGGATGGGAGGGAAGTGGTCCCAAAGGCCTTAGCCCTAAGAATACTCCAGGCAATACACGAGAAAACACACTGGGGCACACAAGCATTAATTGATCAGTTTGCTATAAAATACATGTGTATCGGGTTACATAACTTGGCAAAGCAGATTACTCACCGGTGCCTCACCTGTCAGAAGGTTAACAAACAGCACCAGAAGTCCCGGGTAATGGGAGGAAGGGAGTTGGCCCATAGACCATTCTCCCATGTACAGACAGATTTTACAGAATTACCTAAAGTAGGACAATACAAATACTTATTGGTCCTGGTAGATCACCTGACCCACTTTGTAGAAGCCTTTCCCACTGCTCGAGCAACAACTCATGTGGTGGTTAAAACAATACTTGAGGAAATAATTCCTAGATATGGCTTAATTGAAGTGATAGATTCTGACAGGGGCCCTCATTTTGCTTCCAAGGTAGCAAAAGAAGTTTTTACTGCTTTAGGAACACAATGGCAATATCACACCCCATGGCACCCTCAGAGTTCGGGCAGAGTAGAGAGAATGAATGGAGAAATAAAGAGGCAATTGACTAAAATAATGATAGAAACAAGAATGTCCTGGCTCAAATGTTTACCACTGGCCTTACTGAATATCTGTACCCAGCCACGGACAGATGTAGGGATTTCCCCATTTGAGATGTTATATGGAATGCCATATGACATGGAGGCACCGGCAGATCATCCTTGTCTGGAAAATGTACAGATAAACCAATATCTAACCCATTTGATGAATAGGAGAAGGGAGCTCCGGGATAAAGGGTTACTAGTGCAGAGACCCCCCTTAGATGCTGCCCTCCATCAAATCAAACCTGGGGATAAAGTGTTAAGACCTGGAAAGAAGCTTCCCTAACACCTTGTTGGGAAGGTCCGTATGTGGTATTGCTTACCACAGAAACTGCCATTCGAATGGCTGAGAAAGGGTGGACTCATGCTAGTCGAGTAAAGGGACCAGTTGAATCTGAGCGCACATGGAAAGTAATGAGTCAGCCCGGAAATCTAAAGGTTCAGCTCAAAAGAGACTAGTCCTCACCTAGATCAAGAGGACCTTTTGGTTCTCCCGGCAGGGACTACGGAAAAACCAGGAACCAGCGTAGTGAATGTGTTGGACAGATTTTGGCCAGTTTGGCTTGGACTCTGAATATTAAGACATTGTACCCTAGAGACTTTGAAACAAAACAACCATATGGACAAATGGAACTACCAATGTGGCAGCCTGCCCTACTTGATGATAGAGTGTGTCCAGAGGCACATGAGAAGGAGCAATTTTGCTGGAAACTCTTGGAAGAACGAATCCTCCAATGGTGTAAGGATATGCTATCTTTAGAGTCTGAAAGGGTAACCCTTCAAGACATACAATCAGAATATTTTGCAAAACAATTCAAAACATTTAAATATTTAAAATGTACAAAATGCACCTTTTGTACCCCTTGGATCCAGTTCGAATGTGGTAAATGTAGAGCACTAAAATGGATTTATGCTAGACGTTTATTTTATAATTTATGTGCGGAGTTATCATGAACACTGGAGGAACTCTATGTGGGAAAGACAATTAGAGTGGTTTATTGGTGGGCCCAGGTCTGTTCAGAATATACATCAATTATTCGAGAACAGAGAACAGGCTTACCGGGCAGTCAACGCCAACGCAATCTGCACATATGTTACTCTTTTAGTTTATTGTAAGAAATCACACATAATCACTTTTGAGTGTGATAAAAACGTATTTGTGCCTTATCCTCATTCTGTACTTAGCATTAAGTGGTATGCCGAGAACGAATATTGGCGCCATCGTCGTCTACGGGTTTATTCCCGACGACCAACAAAAAATTATGGATGCTAGATATATTGCAGAATTTGGGGGTGGGAATGTTATCCTTTTGTATGCCTTTGTTTGCAGGATTTGCCAAAAACGGTGGTGGGTCCAATACCGCCAAGAAAGACCTCTGGCTGGAATTTATAGAGAGTGTTAAAAGGGGAATTAACAGAAACCATTCTAAGATTAGGGGAGCTTTTGGGGGAGTGGGTAAGATATGCATTTTTACAGGCAATAGGGAATCTTTACTAAAGGGTCTAAATTCAGAGGCATGTTGTTCTAAAGCTAGTTAACCCACTCCCTTTGTAAAAAAAAATACTGCTGGAAATAGATGCCTGGTATTATTGCAGTCCTCCTTTGGAAAAGGAATTGGGAACCGTATCGAGAAAGGCAAGAACAAAAGGGATCCCTGAGAAAATACCTCTGCTGCTGGTTCACCCCATGGCCCGATGCAACCGGATCGACAGGTGAGGCAGAGAGGAAAAGGTAAAGGGACCTGCGACCCACAGTGGAGCGTGCTTACTGCCTCTCGAATACTGAAGTTCCCTTGAGGACTAACACACTCCGGGAATCTGAAAGGACAGCTCTCCACTCTCCAGGGAAATCAAAGAGTATGTAAAATCTTTAGAATAGAACCTCACCCTTTTTGGCAAATCTGTGATAGGGAACATAGGAATAAGTAACTAGAAATATAGAGGGGGGAGGAGAACATCTAATTCAAGCAGATACGAGATTCACTTAAATCTATTATAAGGGTTTTGTTTGCAGGACTGGATCCTTGAATGCTCCCCCAACCCATATATCCCAGTTTTTTTAAGAAAAAGCAGCCAATCATCAATCAGATCAGCAACTTTCAAGGAATCTTACAATAATAAGATCCAAGTGGCAATGGTACCTCTATGTGATCTTATTTTCAAGATTAATCAGCAGAGGGCAGACTGATACAGAATACTACCCTTACCAGCCATTTAAGTGGGTTCTACGCCACCTTTCAGACTAAATTGTTATCAAAGAAACTATTACATCAACCGACCCATCTTTTGAATTTAGATTAAAGGACATTTTTCCCCTACGACTGGGATTTCCTCGTTTTGGAGAACAAGCACTGCACCAAACCTATTGGTGTCCTGCTTCTAACCCAGGCAAAAGTTACTGTAATTATCCTGGGTACAGGTACTGCGGATATTGGGGTTGTGAGACTATTGTAACAAGTAATAGATGGCAACCACAGCAACCTGATAAGTTCCTGCAAGTCAAGAACGCTCCCCATGGCTGTCGCGAACCACTGTTCGATAGTAGCAAACAGATACATATGCCCCGGGATGGGAGAAAGCACACTTGCACGGGTTATACTATGACAATTCTGCAACCAACCCATAAGAGTTGGGCCATGGGAAGAGTATGGCCGGTATTTGTTCGCGCCTTTTGCGATATTTGGGTGAACATACAAATTGTCCGACTTTTACCATCGATACCCCGACCAATTGGACCCAATCCAATTCTTACAACAGGTGGGCCCAAAAAGGGAGCCACGGCTAGTCACAACATTACTTTTAATAATCCCTTAGGGACTTAGAGACTTAAGACATAAAAACGGCTTTTTACGATCCGTTTCTTAGTGTATTAAATGCTACCTTTTTATCACTGAATCAATCTAACCCAAACCTTACAAAACCATGCTGGCTATGTTATGATGTGAAGCCCCCCTTTTATGAAGGTATCGCCCTTAATAACCCCTTTAACTACTCAAAAATGGAGAATCCACACCAGTGCAGGTGGGACACTCCCCGGAGAGGAATTACCCTAAGTCAGGTCACAGGCCAAGGCAAATGCTTTGGTAATGCAGCCTCAGCAAGGCGGATGGGCAATTTCTGCACCAAATTTATCATGCCTAAGAGTAAGAACTATAAATGGGCAATTCCAGCCACATCAGGAATGTGGGTTTGCCAGCGATCTGGGGTAAGCCCCTGTATACTCCTTGATAAATTCGATATGGCTAACGACTTTTGTATTCAAGTCTTAATGGTCCCAAAGGTCCTGTACCACAAGGAAGAGGAGATGTATCACCCCTTAGAAGAACCAGACTGAATCCAAAAAAGGGAGGTAATAACGGGAATAACCATAGCAATGCTCCTCGGTTTAGGTGCTACCGGCGCAGCCACAGGTATCTCAGTCCTTGCAACTCAACAGCAAGGGCTCTCTCAACTACAGATGACTATTGATGAGGACCTACAGAGAATAGAGAAATCAATTTCCTTCCTCAAAAATTCTCTCTCTTCACTTTCAGAAGTCACCCTGCAGAACAGACGAGGGTTAGACCTCTTGTTCATGCAGCAAGGAGGGCTATGTGCCGCTCTAAGAGAAGAGTGTTGTTTTTACGCGGACCATACCGGAGTGGTCCGAGACTCAATGGCTGAATTGAGGAAAAGGCTGGCACAAAGGAAGAGAGAAAGAGAGGCCCAACAAGGATGGTTCGAGTATTGGTTCAACCAATCCCCATGGTTAACCACCCTACTCTCTACAATAGCAGGACCAGCAATTATGATAATTCTTGGGCTAACTTTTGGACCCTGCATATTTAATAAAATACTTAAGATAGTGAAAGGAAGGTTAGAGGCAGCCCATCTCCTTTTAATCAAGACCAAATATGAACCAGTAGAAAATCTAGAATTGGGAGAGGAAGCCACCTTGAGTACACTTGCATTAAGACGATTTGATGAACAAAATGGGTAAAAGAAAAAGGGGGGAATTGTAATGAGTTAATGTCTTAGTTTGTTCATCAAGTTGCTAAAAAGAATATAAGAGGGGGAAAAGCCAATAATAGAAAAAAACCCACAAGGATAGATGTGACCAACTAATATGTTGCAAGATGAATATAACGGGCTAATATATTGCAAAATAAATGTCATAAGGCTTAAACCGCAAACTGTCAGAAGCTAATATGTTGAAAGGCTAACTAAGCAAATGTGTAACTATATGTAGCTATGTGCCTATATATGGTCAAAGCTATTGTAAGACCTCGAGGAAGAGGACGGGAGCCTTCATCCAGACGACCACCAGAAGGCAGAATAAGACCCCCTAGCAACTATCGGCGCAGACGCAGAGAACACTGGAGGGACACCCAACAAAAACAGATAAAAAGGAGGACTGAACTGCGGAGTGGTGTGGGCCGAAGGAGGAGCAGTGACTCCCCGGCTACACCCAGGGCTCCCAGGTGGGTGCAAGCCTTTTGTTGGCTTCACTCAGTGCTGTAATTTGCCTATTATCGCTTGCACTAACAATTAATAAATTACATTTAATTTGGACTCACTTGTTGGTGGTTGGTTCTTCACCGCAACTTATAACAGTTCTGCCCTTGTTGCTTCCTCCCTCCTTTTTAATGTCAATCTCGTGCCTCCTTCCCTGGTTCCCTGAAAACTGCCTTGTCATCCCCTCAACCCCTCCCCTGTGTCCTGCCTTTCACTCCACAGCCCATCCCTTCCCTCCAGAAACTTCTTCCAAGGGTGTCGAGTGATAGGCTCAGGCACCGGGGCCCCTCCCCCGGTTTACCCCCATTGGTTCCCCTACATGTCTGTTTCCCTGCTCCCCACGCCCTCCTGGAATTCCATTGGCAGATGGGCCATCCCCTCCCCTGTTCACCTCCCCTTTATAGTACCTTGCACAGCCCAGTTCTCTGTCTCCAGTTCTCTGGATGCCCTGGGTTGCAGATCTCCTTGGAGCTCTGTAATAAAGCTGGACTTTGCCCCCAGCTGGAGTCCCCTCTCCTTCTCCTGCCAGCATGGCTTCGGTGTCTCGTCCGCAGCAGGCGAAAGCCTCAGCCGCTCTCGTGGCCTCCCGAGGAGCGGGAGAGTGTCCCCGCCGCTCGCTGTGCCAGGGCAAGCCGGGGACTGTGAGCGCCCCCTCGGAGGGGCACAGCCACAGCTGCTGCTCCAGCCGGGCTTTCTGTGCAGATACTCGATAACCACTCAGTCCAGGAACATTCAAAAGCTTCACTGCCCGCTCAAAACATTCTTTAGTAGTGTCAGTAGCAATTAACAAACCATCTGCATGCTGTAGGACTGTTCCTTCCCCAGGCCGCGATTGCCATAGCTCTAATTCTTCAGCTGATTGATTCCCAAAAACTGGGAATGTTTTTGTACCCCTGAGGTAATCCTGCCCACCTAAGTTGATTTTTCCTGCCTGTGCAAGGGTTCTCCCATTCAAAAGCAAATATATTTTGACTTTCTTCCGCAAGTGGCAGGCAGAAGAAAGCATCTTTCACATCTATCACTGGAAACCAAATAAAATCATCTCAAAGCTTAGCTAGTAAGGTAGTCAGGCATAAATCATTAATTGCCTGTAAATCTGGCACTAGTTTCTAAGTTCCATTAGGTTTCTTTATTGCCAACCTAGGAGTATTAAATTTGGACTCCCATTCTTCCAATAATCCTAATGTCAGGAATTTAGTGATTGTTGCCTGTATTCCTTTCCTATCTTCTAATCTTAAAGGCTATTGCTTTCTGACTGCTGGCCTAACTCTTGTCTGTAGCTTGATTTTTACAGGGTCTGCTCGTTTTGATTTTCCTGGCCTATCAGTATCCCCTACTCCTGGGTACACCTGATTCAACACTTACTCTAAAGAGTTATTATTGTTTGTTGGTCTTGTGTCAATTGTCAGTCCTAATGCTAAAACCAATTTGTCTTCAGGTACCTTAAATTCCATTTTTCTTTTTTTAAGCTGAACTGTCGCTTCTAAATCTTCCAGCAAATCCCTGCCTAGGGCAGATTTGGGTGAATTTGGTAAATCAAGAAACGGATATATTCCCATTTTCTTCTCAATTTTACATTTAAGTAGTTTCAGGAAGAATGCATTGTTCTGCCCAGTGGCTCCTCTTGCTTGAAGACAGTTTTCACTTTTGGGTATCAATGCTTGATTCAAGAGTGAAAATGTGTCTCCAGTATTTACTAAAAATTCAACTTCCTTATCATTCTTCAGCTGTATTTTAACCAGTGGGCCTGCTAGGGTAAGATCTGCCAGTCTTGGTCATTTCTTATCATCTAGAGTGGCTACAAAAGTTTTGTGTACTGTGTCTGCTAACTCTGGGCACTGGCATTTCCAGTGTCCTTTCTTACAAGATGCACATTGATTTGGCCCCAGCTTGGCCTGTGGCTGGTTTGAACCTCCTCTGCCTCTGGAATTTTGGCCCCTGCCTCTGCTTCATCCCCGCCCACGTCCTCTCCCTGGAGCTGATCCAGAGCTGCCACCATGGCTGCAGGGAGTTCTTTTTCTTTTTCTCTGTCTTTATTATCATACACCTTCTATGCTTTTTCATTAATGCCTTTAAGTCTCTCTTTACAGGCTCTTTCAGCTTCTGAAGTTCCTGCCTGACATCTGGGCTAAATTGGCCAAACATCAGGGAAAGGAACTGCTGCTTTCCCATATCCGACCAGGGATCCAGGGCTGTGTGTTTCCGTGCAGCTGCTCAGAGTCTGTTCACAAAGTCAGTGGGTGACTCGTGCTGTCCCTGTGTAACATTATATATTACTGACCAATTCATTGCTTCTGGAATGGCATTTTTTAATTCAAATTTGACTAGTTCCTGGTATCTGGCTAACATTGCACAGCTGCCTGCATCATTTGGGTCCCACAAAGGGTTTACAGTAGGAAACAGCTGGTCCACTGTACCTTGTCAGGCTCCACTAGCAATTTGTCCCTGCACATGGGCTCTGGCTACCTTTATCACCAACTCTTTTGCTGGTTTTCTTAGCTCTGTCAGCATGAAATCAGCATCACCTCAGTCTGGGTCTCGATTCTTGACTATGAACTCAAATAGTTTTGCTACTTTGCTGGGGTTTTCTCTAGAAATTTTAACTTTTTCCCACCAACTCTTCAGGTCACTAGTAGAAAGCAGAAGTTCACCCACATGGCTTCTCCTTGGGGACCCACTACTTGCCTTAAAGGGGTGACTAAAGGCAAAGCTGTCCTGGTTTTATTCCTTGTGTTGGTTGTCACTGGGGTCTCTGAAATTGTCCCCTCCCCAGGATTATTCATCTCATCCTCACTGCCATTTGGGTTTCATTCAGGATGCGGAGTGGTTGGGTGAGGGGGAGTGAGTGTACCCAAGCTGGCCTGGGGTAACTCGGCTGTAACTCTTGGGCACCTAGAACACAATCTTCCTCATGCTTTTTAGCCAATTTCAAACATCTCTGCCCTATGATCCGTGCTGAACATCTCTTTATTTTCTGCCTGTTATTTCTTTCCAAGGTTAGGACTAAAGGGTCCTGTGGGGCCAAATCAAAGCCACATTCTTTCTGCCACTCAGGTTTATTCTCCAGGGTAAAAAACATGTCTGCATACATCACATGATCTCATTTTTCTTCTTTACATAAAAATAACATCAACTGTCACAATGTATGATAATTTAAAGTTCCATTAGGGGGTCACTTTTCACCACTTTCTAACTGATACCAAGGCTACTACCATGGGGTAGAGTATTTAATCAGATTACCTTTCTTTGAAAATTACCCCCCAGGATTCCTCCCAAAGCTTTCTCATAAATGTGCTAAAATACATTCTAGTGGACTCTTTTTAATAACATTTTTACTTCTTGTGTTATTCATTCTTAATGCTATCTTAATTTCCAAACTTACCAGTATGTGTAATTACTTCTTCTCTTTTCCTTCTCTTTATCCCCTGTATTACTGCACTTAACACACACTGGGTGTCTCTGAGTCACCCAGCACCAATATTCTTTTTTATAGTCCTAACAAGCAATGAAAACAAAAGGATTACACGTTCCACACAATCTACAAGGAACTGGGCTATGATCGGACATAAAACAAGTTTCTTAAAACACTGCCTAAAGTAAAACTCAGGAGTATATACTCATGTAAACCTAGAGTTCACAACCCTTGACTTTTGATGTAGTGTCTAAAAGCTTGAGTGACTGCTCAATGTTGTTCAAAGACTTCTCAACCTCAGACGGGCTTGGTGCTGTGCCCATTTCCCTGGGGTGTTGCAGTTTGTGTTTATTTATCAGTTATCTTATAATAGTTTGTTTTCATGTACCCCCTGTTTTTCCCAAGTTGGTTTACCCCTAGGTTTTGCCCTCCCTCAAAGCTGTCCCTCATGCCATTCCCCATTCTTTGTTCCAGCTCCTTCCCTGCCTATCAAGGTAACCCAGCTCTTTATTCCTGAACCTTCCCTGTCAGTTTTGTCTTGGACCAATCCCTGACTGCACCCACCACCCCTTTGGAATTCCCCTATTGCAGGAAACCCCACTGGCCCATGGCACCTACCCTCTCCTCCCATCTGTCCTAATTAGTCCCAAGCCCCTGATGTAATCCCCTCGCTCCTGCCCTGCAGATTCCTTCTTGGTCAAAGGTTTGTATCCACCCCCTGAGTTGTACCCCTATAAAATCCCATGCACAGAAGTGCTGGTGGCTCTTTGCTTCTGAATCCTTCCCTTGGGATAAACCTTTGCCTGTGGAACCTCACAATGGAGGAGCCTCCTCCTTCTCTTTTGCCTGCTCCATGCCGCAGTTATTAGATCCTGAGCCACTGAGCAGTGGCTCATCAGGTTCAGCCGCAGGCAGAGCCCATGCCTTGGCCGTTCCCCACTCCTGGCACAGCGCCGGAGTTTTCCCCAGAGCTGGCCCGGGCTCCGCTGGGCTGCGTCAATGGGGAACCTGTGCCAGTGCCTGACCGTGCTCTGGGTGAAAAACTTTTTCCTGATATGGAAATGAAACTTGCCCTGTCCCAGCTCCCTGCCCTTTTCTCGAGTGCTGTCACTGCTCCCAACAGTGACGAGAGCTGCAGCAGCCCCTCTGATTCCCCTCAGGAGGATGTTGGAGACCACAATGACGCCCTTTACTCTCCTCCAGGCTGAACAGACTAGAGTGGCCTCAGCTGCACCTAGGGCTTCCCCTCCAGACCACACTCCATCCTTGCAGTCCTCCTTTGCATTCTGGATAATAGCTTACTATCTTCTTCTATTGTGGTGCCCAAAACTGCCCCTGTCTGCTTACAGCACTTCTCCTGGCTGCTGCTTCAGGGTGCGGGCGCCATAATCAGAGATACTGAACAACTTCTCCTCCCAGAGTTATCCTTATCCTCTGCAGTTCCACGTGTCTGTCTTCCTGTTCACTGGGGAACCTCCCTATTTGTGGCCACCCATTGCTGTGCTCAGCAGGAACACAGTTTTGTTTGGACATGAGCTGCCACAGCCAGACAGGCAGCAACTGAAGCTGAGAATATCAGAGATTGAGCAGATTCTATTTTTCCCAGAATGGAGGAAAGAGAGTGAGAAAAGCACAAGGAAACATGACAGTGTTACTTTGCAATCTAATTGCCCTGGGAAACTCAGAAAGGGATGGTGTTGTGGTGCTACTAGCAATGCCTTCCAAGAAAAAAATACATTTCAGGAAGGAGAAACATCATCTGGCAGAGACCAAGTGTTGCCAGCAGTTTCTCCAGGTGCTCTGGCCATCATCCCCTGCAGGAAGGAGCACAGGCCCCAATGCAGGTGGGCTTTGGCTCCCTGTGGCACAGAAGCCCCCCAGGGGCACAGGTCTCCGGGGCAGGAGACGGGCACCAGCGCTGCCAGGGCTCGGGGGGTGGCAGCTCTGCTTGGGCGGGGACTCTGCCACAGCTGCTGCTGTCAGCGCTGCCCGGGCCCCAGGGCAGAGAGCAGCATTCGTGCCCGGGCCCACACGTTCCCTGTGCGTGTCACACCCGCGGGTTTAGGATGGCCACGGGCTGGGACGTGTCCCAAGGAGGCCGTGCCAGCTTCCCTGGAAGGCCCCATGCCCTTCCTGGCGCGGCTGCGTCGGCAGCCCTGGGGGCTCCTTCTGCTGCCCTGAGCCCGCAGAGCAGCGCAGCGTTTGCTGATGCTCTGAGCCCTTCCTAAAGATCCTGTGGGGCTGCCTTAGACACCTGGGGCCAGGCATTCCTTCCAGCCTGGGCCACTTTGGCTGGGCTGGGGGCGGCCCCAGGGCAGGCGGCAGTGTGTGCAAGGGCCCTGGGTGGCACGCTGCAGCACGGTCACCGTGGCATGGAATGGAACCCGGTGTCCAAGGCCCCTTTGTGACACGTGGGAAATAGAAGCTTGCCCGGGAGCTGGGAGCCTGCAACGGGGCACAACGGGACAGAGTGGTGCCGTGAGGAGCCCCCGCACAGCACGCTCGTTCCCGTCTGAGCCCGAGCTTTTCCGCAGCCTTGTTCCTGCAGCTGAGCTCGAGGCCAGAGCACAGAACTCGGTGACCCGTGGCCTTGCGAGGCTTCTATTCTTCAGCTGCCCTCAAGTGCAGAGTGTGGGACTTGGTGCCCCAGAGCTTTCCCAGGGCACCTCTCCTGCAAGTAGCTCCAGTCAGAGACATGGAGCAGAGACCCCCGAGAGTGCCCAAGATGGCCTGGCTGGAGGAGGTGGAGGAGGAAGAAGGCCCTGGAACTGCCCCAGCACAGGAGACTGAGGAGGTGGTGCCATTCCATCCACCACAGGAGGGTGAGTGGCAGAGCTGGGTTGCAGGGCTGGAGCCTGCAGCCAACTTGGCCCCATCCCATCCCATCCTATCCCATCCCATCTCATCTCATCCCATCCCATGCCATGCTATGCCATGCCATGCCATGCCATGCCATGCCATGCCATGCCATCCCATCCCATCCCATCCCATCCCATCCCATCCCATCCCATCCCATCCCATCCCATCCCATCCCATCCCCTGGGGAAATGCCCACGGACAGGACGAAAGAGGGCCCAGGCAGACACCCTGCAGTGGCCGTGCTCCATCCCCTGGGGCATCCTGGGGCTCTCCCTGCCTGGGCAGCGCAGGGCTGGGCTGTGTTCTCCGGCCTCTCCCGCAGCCCCTCAGCTCTGGCTGCACTCGCTCTTTGCCAGATGCAGCCCTGGAGTGCACACAAGATCAGGAATCCAGCCATGGCCGCTTCCGCAGCACAGCGCAGGTACCTGCAGCCACCCCCAGCTGGGCTGGGCCTGCTGTTCCTGCTCAGCCCAGCACCGTGTGTGCAGCACTCCATGCAACATCCCCGGCTTCCTGCCCTTCTCCTACAGTTCATCTGCAAATTCATCAGGAGAATGCAGGAGGAAGAGACCATCGCCATGGGCACTGGGCTCAGAGCATACTTGCCCCTGTTCCAAAGCAAGACCAGCGCTGCCCTCCTGTGTATGCTTGTACAGGAAGGTTTATACTATCCAGAACAAGTAAGCAGCCTGTGGGCAGGGTTTGATCCTCCCAGGAATTGCTTGGCCTCCCAAGCCACGCATGCTGGTTGCTGTGAGCCTTTGAGGCCACATGGCAGTGCGCTGGGAAGGGAAGCACTTCTCTGGGCAAGCTGGGAACATTGCTCCCTCTGGCAGCTTCCCAAGTCTCCCTGTGCCTTCTCCAGGTGCCCGCCATGGTGAGGTTCATCCACCAGTGGCTCGTGGCCAATGACTGTGCTGAGCCCAGGCTGGACGAGGCCCTGCTGGACCTCACGGAAGCACAGCCAGATGACGCAGTCCTGACGCTCCTGCGTGTGGCCCCGTCCTGTGACAGGTATGGGGCCCACCTGCCCAGAGAGCTCAGGCCTCCCCAGCCCATCACCCTGTACAGCCTGCCCCAGGTGTCTGAGTAACAGAGACTTCCAGGGCCCTCTGGCTGCTGCCTTTCCCAGCCCTGGCACGTCGGCCCCTAAACCTGCTGCCATGCTCCCTCGCTGCCCCTCAGGGCTCTGTCCCCACAGGCCTGGGCTGCCTGGCTGCTGCTGGCCAGGGCCAGTGGGCAGAGGCAGAACTGGCAGCCAGCTCAGCTCCCCCCGGTGCTGTGTCTGAGACCCCACCTGAGACAGAGCTCTGACCCCGCAGAGCTGCCATGGCCATGTGGAAGACCATCATGGGCTCAGCCAGGACTGCAGAGCTGGCACAGCTGATCTTCCTGGATGTGCTGGGGAGCTGGCCAGAGTACAGCACGTGCACCTCCGATGGGGACCAAACGGCTGTCTTTGGCCTGGCTGTGAGTTTCTGCAAGTGGCCTTTGCTGGCCCCAAGGCTGCCTCTCCAGAGCTCTCCATCCTCCTTCCCCCACTGCATCTGCTGGCCTGAAACCTGGCCCAGGGGCAGCTTCAGGCCCAGCAGGCCCTGAGAGGCTCCCCCTGCCTCTCTCCGGGCCTCTCCCTGCCACGCTCGGGCCCTGCCACACGGACGCCTGGGCACTGAGCGCTGTCCCGGGGGGCTTTGTCCTTTGCAGGCAACTGTGGTGATGTGGAAGATCCTGCAGGTGCCCTGTCTGCCACGGATATTGAAGGTGTATTTCCCCCGCCTATTTGTGCATCTGCTCTTCCAAGTGTTCTTCAGCACGGAAGAGTTGCCAGAGGAGGTCGATGCCTTCTGGAAGGGATGTCAGCAAGAGCACGGCCTTGCCACCAGCCCCAACAGGTGCTCCATCCCACTCCTCCTGTCCCTGCCATGTAGCCTGCCAAGGAGCCAGTGCTGCCAGCGTGACCTGGCCTTTGCTGTGCACACAGGTTTGCAGTGCGCACCCTGAAGTGCCTGCTCTGCCTTCTCCGCTGTGAGCATGTGGTGGTGGCAATGGAACGCAGGTGTGGCTGGGACACGCTGCTCTCTCTTGACACCCACCACTTTGCTGTGGCTCTGCTGGCCAGGTGAGAGCCCTTTCTCCCCACTGCCTCTGACATTTGTGCTCTGTGCCCAGGTGTCCCCCAAACTGCCCATGATCATGGGCCAGAGGGCCTTGTCACTGAAGGACGGCCAAGCAGACTAGAAAAGGCTGGCAGAGGAGGGTGCCCATGAGCGACCAACTCCCAAATGGCCCACATCCCCTTGCTGGAAGGGTGATGGGGAAAGATGAGAACTCTGAGAGTCACTCCTGGGAGAGATTTGCCCCACTGGCTCAGGGTCTTGTTTCCTTTTTCCTCTCTTTAGAGAAATTTGCCAGTCAGCCGTACACTTCTGTTCCGGGATTGCATTCTACCTGCTCGCCATGCTCGGCCAAGAGATGCCATACTGGGATTTCCCTGCCCTGGCATTCCTTGTGGAGGTGAGCCTCAAGGCCAGCGCTGCCTCCCAGCTCTCTGCCCTCTCGTAGGCACAGCTGCCAGGACAGTGCCCGTGCCCTGTGCTGCTGCCTGGGCCCAGCCCTGTGCAGTTCCGGGCTCCTGCTGGTTTGGTCCCTGTCAATGCCCGGTGCCTTTCAGGTCCTCGAGTGCCTGGACTTGAGGGAATGCAGTGACAGTGTTCTGGAGATCATGGCACGGAACCTGCAGAGCGAGCACAGGGCCAGGCGTTACTTGGCACTCAGAGGCCTGGTAGTGCTGGGCAAGAATCCCTTGATGGTGAGAAGGGGGCAGTGGCTGAAGCCGTGCAGGCAGCGTGGGGCTGGGCAAGGCAGTCGCTTGGCCTTGCCTGGGATTGGGGCGCTGGGGCAGAAGCTCCCAGCTCTCCTGCCTCCCACTTCAGCTGCTCCAGTGCTTTGGGACAGGCCTTTGGCCTCTGGGCCCTGCGGCAGCAGGCTGGCCTTTCACAAACTTGTGTTCCGCACAGGCTGAAGAAATGGGCAGCCTGACTGAAAGTCTTGTGGAGCTCCTGCAGGAAAATGATAGCCACATGATCAGGATGACCATTCTTCTACTCAGATATTTGCTCCTGGATAATGGTGCCCCAATAGCCACCCCCATTGCCCTGCAGCTGGCTGAGGCGCTCCTGCCACTCTTTGACCACGTAAGGCTCTGTGCCCACAGCCTCGGCCACCGGCTGCTGCCCAGACACTTGGTGCCCTGTGCAGATGCAGGCCTGTGCCCTGGGGGGCCTGAAGCAGCTGATGCTGAGGTCTTTTGCCCTTCCTCTCATACAGGATGATATCCAGGTGCAGCTGAACTCCATGTGTGTCTTTCAAGAGATGCTGGACTTATTAACAGAAGATGGAAGAAAGGCCCTGAAGTCCCACGTGCGCCAGAGCCTGGTGCCACTCTACTTGCACTGCCATGATGAGAATCAGATTGTTGCTAAGGTGACGACCTGTGGCCACCTGCTGTCCCCCTGGGAGGGGACTGGGCTGCCTCCTGCCCTGGCACCTTGCGGGCTGCAGCCTCCTCCAGGCTGTGGCACTGGGATGCTCCTGTGCCCTGGCCTGTGGGGCCATCTGTGCCTCTCTGCTGCTCTCCAGGCCTCCTGCGTAGTACTGCATTCTTCAGCCAGATTCCTAAAGAGGAGGAATCTCAAAGAAATGCTCCAGGTGGATCAGACATGGAGGTTTGGCGAGTGCCTGGTAAGTGGAGCCGAGAACCCCCAGGCTCAGCCTGGAGAAGGCCCCTGAGGGCGGCGCTCAGTGTGCGGGGCTGGCAGCTGTGCCCCTGCCCGCTGCTGCAGCCAGAGGCCACGGGGGCTCTTCTCCAGGCTCCCGTGGGCCCGAGCCGGGTGCCCATGGAGCCCCGGCCCGGCGGGGCTGCGGGCCGGCACCGCGGCTCCCCGGGCAGCAGCCGGCCCTCTGCCCCCTGCCCTCGGGAGCCCTTGGCCAGCGGCTGCTGGCCGCGCCTCAGGCCTGTGCAGCCAGGGGAGGCTGGGGCTGGGCGCAGGCAGCGCCCGGCCCAGGGGCGGAGCCCGCGCCAACCCTTCCCTCCTGCCGCTCTCTGCAGCTGGCAGAGGACAGGAGCCGAGCGGCCGAGCACCTGCGCCGGGCCCTGCGCTACCTGCGGAGCCCACAGGAGCCCCTGCGAGAGGCGGCCATCAGGTTCATGGGTGAGCCACTCCCAGCTCCCTCCCCGGCCCGGCCCGCCGCACCTCGGCCTCAGCCCCGCCTGCTGCCCCGGCAGCGCCAGCCGGGCCCGGCGCTGTGGAGCCCCGCCTGGGCTGGGCATTGCTGCTGCCGCCCTCTGGCAGCCGTGCCCTGGGGAGGCAGCGTGCGGCAAGGGCCCGGGCTAAGCCCTGCCGGGCCAGCAGCCCGTGTGGCCGCAGGGCTGGCAGCGCCGCCGGCAGGGAGCTGTGCCGCTGGGGCCCTGACAGGCTCTGTGTTCACAGGCATGGCTGGGCGGCACCTGCGGGGGCAGCAGCAAGAGCTGCAGCTGATCTGCACTGGTGAGTGAGGCCAGCGGGCTGACAGCGGGGGCTGCCGGGGACAGCTGCAAGCCCTGCCCCGGCTGCGGAGGGCTCTGCTCCCGGGGCCAGAGCACCCTGAGATTTCAGGGCCTCGTGGCCCATTCTTGGCCAGCAGCTCCGGGCTGATCCCCTTGCTCCTGCTCCATGGCAAGAGCCGGCTGGGAAGGCTCTGGCAGCAGGCTCTCCTTGGCTCCCCACAGATCTGGGATCTGACCTTGGCTCTGTTATGTTTGCCCAATTATCCCATCCTAAAAAACCAAACAATATTTGAGATAGCAGCAATCTTAATTGAATAGTTTAGAAAATATATCCTGACAATATTATTTGATATAAAATAAGGGATAATTTGGTTCCAATAATAGCGCGTAAGCAAAGGATAACTGCGGGTCATGGAGTGCAGGACCCTTGCCACCTCATGTACGAGCTTTCCAAGTGAAGATTCCCCCCTTTTATGCCCTGTGTCAATGTCATCTCCTCCCATTTTCGATTCATCACACTTCTACCTCCGCCCTCATCATCACCTTTACCGCGCATGCTCCACCGCTCGTTTTGGTTGTCGCACAAGCCTTTGGGGGTCATTTTTTGATGAAGGCCTCTCTTCTTCCTCAATGTCCTTTAATTCACCTTTGGGTTACACATGCGCACCAAGCCAGTACAATGTAATCCAAAACTAACATTTAAGCATCAAAGCAATAAATCTCTTACAGCTGGCATTTTCCTGGGACCCAACCAGATTTTCCCTTCTTTCCGTTAATTTTTAGTAACTGTTATCTCCTGCATTTTCCTCCTGTCCTTGAACATCTGCAGGGAGGGGGGGGTGGAACCCCTCCTCTCCCTTTTTTCTTGGCATTACAACTTTTAACTGTTTTATTATTATTTCCAAATATTAATTACTGCATCCATATTGATTACTGTTTCAATTTTGTCAGCACAAATCATACCTATTTACCACAGCTCTGTTCCTCTCTCTTGCAGCCCTTGAAAGCCTGACGGAGGACATGAGCAGTGCTGTGTCAGAGCTGGCATTTCAAACACTGCATGTCCTCCGAGCAACAGCCAGTGGGCGATATTCCATCTTCCAGAGGCTGCACGATCAGCTGCGCAGGGCATGGATCACTCGGCCTCGTCTGTCAGGGCTCGGCTGGCTGCACTGCTGGAGCTCTGAGGAGAGCTGATCTGGGAGGCTCTCTTTGCTGGGGCAGCCTGAGCCAGCGGGGATTTTTAGTTTTCTGTAAGATTTTTCTTTTCTTCTCTTCCATTTTCTTTTCTTCCATTCTATTTTTTTCCTATGTAAATATAGACTGTGTTATAATACAAAGAATCTCAGGAGACTTTTTTTTCTGCCCAGGGTCTGTAGGGCAGAGGGGAAGAGGGGGAAAAGGGTGCTTGTGCTCAGGCAGCTGCCCAGGCATGCGGTGGGCAAGGGGAAATGGCCAGAAGCCCCTTGGCCTTTGGTGGTTCTGCTGAAGCCTTTGTGCTGCCCACAGAGCGGCTGGGCAGGGGCCGGAGCTGCGGGGATCCCTGCCAGAGCGGTGCCTGGAGATGGCCACAAGCCCTGTGCCAGGCAGGAAGCGCCATCCGTGTCCTCCCGCCCGTGTGCTGCTGGCTGCCTTGCCGAGGGCTCCCAGGTGCCTCTGGATGGGGCTGCTCTGGAGCTGCTGTGGGGCTGCGGCGCTGCTGCCGGGCAGCTTGGCCGGGCTGGGGCAGGGCCTGAGGGGCTGGGGCGCTGGCAAGCCCTGAGCAACGGGCTGTCAGAGGCCAAAAGCAGCCCCCTGGCAGCTGCCTTGTTCCTGACAGCCAGCTGCTCTGGCGCTTCCTCAGTGGGTGGTTGGAGGGACCCCCTGGAATCAGGCGTGGAACCCTGGTCCCGGCCTTTCAGGGCTGTGAGGCCAGAAGTTGTGGAGCTGGGCGTGTGTCCTACATGTGCTCCAGACTGGAGTCCCCGGCCCCTCAGCCTTAGGCATTGAGCTCCACTGTCTGCTCTCCGAGTCTTGTTCCTCTTGCTGTGGGGGAGGCCGAGTTCTGTGGCTTTAGGCCCCATTGAGCCAGAAGAGCAGCAGCTTTGAGCCAAGAGGGGCCACAGAAAGGCCCTCTGGACAAAGGGCATTCTTGGCATTCCCAGGGCAGGGACACATGAGAGTGGCAGGCACCTTCGGGTGCCAAACTGGGTTTGCCTCCCTGTTTGCAGGGCTGGCTCTTTGCTTTGCTGTCCTTGGCCTTTTGCCGTCGTGCTCCTTTGGCTGCCTGCAGCAAGGGGCAGCCCTGTAAGGAGGGTGAAAGGCCCTGTCTCCAACATCTCAAGGGGAAAATGGAGCCCTCCCGGCCCTCAGCCCATGCTGTAAGCAGAGCAGAACCTGTTCCCCAGCCCTGGCTTTCTGCTTGCTGCTGGCCCCTGGCCGCCATGACCCACTGCACTCGCTCTGAGTCGCCCACAGGATGGCTGGTGCCTCTTGGTTTGCTGATGGGACATGAGGGTCACTGAAAGAAAAGTGGGTGTCCCAATGCTGAGGGCACATGGGGTCACTGAGCAGACTTGAGGCTTCCCCAGCAGGTTGCAGGTGCCTTTCTGTCACTGAAGGGAAGGCAGATGCCCCGTGGGTCGCTGAGGTGTCATGACAGTCTCTGAATGGGATGCAAATGCCCTGCATGCCACTGAGGCCAGCGAGAGTCTCTGAGGGGAGGCGGGTGTCTGTCGTGTCTCCCAGGGTGAAGCGGTGTCACTGAGGGAAAGGGAGGGGGACACGGGCACGCCGCGTGTGGCTGAGCGCACATGCCGCTGGCTGAAGGGACGCCAGGGCCGCTGAGGGGCCGTGGGCTCGCCCTGAGGGACACGGCAGGGCCGGGCCGCTCCCCGCTGCGCCGCCGCCGCCCGCTCCCCGCCGCAGGGAGCGTTTCCCGCCCAGGCGCGGGCGGCCCCGCCCCGCCGCTCCCCTCAGCCGCGGGCGGCAACTCGAACCCGCTGGGGCCGCCCCGCGGGGCCGGGCGCCGGGCGGCCTTGCAGAAGCCCTGGGGGAGCTGCCCTGGGGCTGCCCTGCGCTCATACACACCGAGGAGCATGGGCCAGGCTTGCCTCAGCACCAGGGAGTGTTTCACTTGGCCAGGGGTAAAGCTGCAGTAGCTTCCAGGGAGAGAACTTCATAGCACAGGAATGCTGGAATTACCTGGTGCCACCTGTAGGGCACGGAATGAACATTTGGGCTTTCCAGTTGAGGTAATCACTGGACTGTGAGAATAATGAAATCAGAGGTGAACTGTCGAGTACATGTAGTAGATATTTGAGCAGGAAAATTTGAGGGGATCTCTAGGGAAAAAAATTACTTTTGAGGAAAAGTCTGAGTAATTTCTAGAGGGCACATGGAGATCATTTTGTGACAAAACCTGAGGTAAATGTTAGGGCAAAGACAGAACATTTGGGGGGTAAAATCTCAGGTTCTCTGGCTTCCCACTGCCTCATCCCATGCCCCAGCAGGGGAGCTTTGCCCTCCCTGTGCCCAGCCAGCCCAGCCTGGGCACCTCAGGGGTGCCCCCACCCTCCTGCTGAGGCCCGGCCTGGAGGGCTCTGCCGCAGGCCTGGGAGACGCTCTGGGGAAGCGCCAGAGCAGCCGGGTGCCAGGGACAAGGCGGCTGCCTGGGGGCTGCTTGTGCCCTCTGACACCCAATTCCTCAGGGCTTCCCAGCACCCTGCCTCCTTAGGGGCCTCCTGGTGTTCTGCCAATTGACTGAGGTGATTTAAAGGACACATCACTGGAAATAATGTTCTTCTTTTACTGTGAATATGAAGGAACCACAATGTAAGATAATACACAATAAAAAATGTGTGCTTGGTTTTAGTAACAAGCAAAAACAAGCAAGGTAGTTCCCCTAAATCAGTACTGTAAGAAAGAAAGGAGAGCGATTTAGAAAGATGCATCACCAATTGCCTAAATTGTTTCTCGTCTTGCAGATCTGCACTTGCTGGGGAGCCGCATTTTTCACCAAGGACCTGGGGAACCATTCCCAGCAATTGGGAAAATTCTAGGTCATCCATCCACCCATAGATGAGGTCTCCAAATTTGCCCCGAAAGTGGCTCCAGCTTTTATAGTCCAAAAAGAGCAAGTCAAAGGGACTCAATTATATTTTTACCCAGCAATGTCCAGGGCCAGCTGAACAGGTTTGAGTTCAGCAAGTTGACTTGATCCACCTTCTCCTTCGGTAGCTTGAGCAGCCTGTCATGTGGGGCTCCATACGGCTGCTTTCCACTTCCAGTTCATCCCTACGATGCGACAGGAGCCATCAGTGAAAAGAGTGTAGCGTGTTTCCTCTGCTGGTAATTGGTTTTATGGTGGAGCTTCTTCAGTCCCTTGTCGCTTGTTCCTGCTCCTCTTTGTCAGTGAGACTACAGTTTTCACCTTCTGGCCAGTTTGTAATTATTTCCAGAATCCCAGGGCCATTCAGGTTTCCAGTACGGGCGTGCTGTGTGATGAGGGCAATCCACTTGCTCCATGTAGCACTGGTGGCATGGTGGGTAGAGGGAACATTTGCTTTGAACATCCACCCCAGTACCGGTAGTCGGGCTGCCAGGAGGAGTTGTGCTTCAGTGCCTATTACCTCTGAGGCAGCCTGGACTCCTTCATGGGCAGCCAAGATTTCCTCCTCTCTGGGAGTGGAGTTGGCTTTGGACGCTCTGTAACTTCAGCTCCAGAATCCGAGTGGTTGGCCCCGAGTCTCCCCAGGCACCTTCTGCCAAAGGCTCCAGGACAAGCCATTGTACCCAGCTGCAGAGTAGAGCACGTTCTTCACCTCTGCTCTTGTCCTGACTGGGCCAAGGGCCACTGCATGAGCGATCTCCTGCTTGATCTGGGCAAAGTCTTGTTGCTGTTCAGGGCACCACTGGACATCGTCCTTTTCTGCCGATGACCAGGTAGAGAGGGCTCACATTCTGGCTGTACTTGGGAATGGGGATTGTCCAAAATCCTGTGGTGCCTAGGAAACCTTGTGTTTCCTTCTTGCTGGTTGGTGGAGACATCACGGTGATTGTGTTGATGACCTCAGTGGGAATCTGACACTGTCCATCTTGCCACTTTACTTCCAGGCACTGGATCTCTCGGGCAGGTCTCTTGACTTTGTTCTTCTTGATGGCGAAGTCAGCTTCCAGGGGAATCTAGATGATCCTCTCTCCTTTCTCAAATACTTCCATAGCTGTGTTCCCTCACACTATGATGTCATCCATGTACTGCAGATATTCTGGAGCCTCACCCTTTTCCAGTGCAGCCTGGATCAGTCCATGCACATGGTGGGGCTGTGCTTCCACCCCTGGGGCAGTCGGTTCCAGGTGTACTGCACGCCCCTCCAGGTGAAAGCAAACTGAGGCCTGCATTCTGCTGCCAGAGGAATGGAGAGAAACGTGTTAGCAATGCCAACAGTGGCGTACCACTTTGCTGCCTTGGACTCCAGCTCGTACTGGAGTTCCAGCATGTCCGGCCCAGCCGCGCTCAGCGGTGGAGTCGCTTCATTCAAGGCACGATAGTCCACAGTCAATCTCCATTCTCTGTCAGAATTGTGCACAGGCTAGATGGGGCTGTTGAAGGGTGAGTGGGTTTTGTTGTCCAGCCCTTGGCTCTCCAGCTCACGGATCATTTTGTGCATGGGGATCACAGCATCCCGATTTGTTCGATACTGCCGGTGTTGCACCGTCGAGGTGGCAATCGGCACTCGTTGCTCTGCCACCTTCAGGAGTCCAACTGCAGATGGGTTTTCTGATAGTCCAGGCAAGGTGTTCAACTGCTTCATGTTCTCTGTCTCTACAGCAGCTATTCCAAAAGCCCACCTGAGTCCATTTGGGTCTTTCTAAAAGCCCTTCCAGAGGAAGTCGATGCCCAGAATACACGGGGCCTCTGGGCCTGTCACAATAGGAATTTCTGCCACTCCTTCCCAGTCAGGCTCACCTTGGCTTCCAACAGGATCACCTGCTGCAATCCCCCCATCACCCTGGCAATGGAAACGGGTTCTGCATCCACACGTCCTGAAGGGATTAGAGTACACTGTGCACCAGAATGGACAAAAGCCTTGTATATCCATGGCTCTGGTGTGCCAGGGATCCACACAGCCCAAATGACACAATTTTCCCTGGCCTCTACCTGTCTAGAGGCAGGGCCTCTCTAGTCCTGGTTACTGTTCCCTCCTCGGGCGTATATTCTGGATATTCCTTCAAGGGGATCTGACATATCATGCTCCTTTCTGCTATACCTGGCAGCTCGGTCACAGGGAGCTGGGGCTACATTTGGGTGTAAATCCCTCTCTTAGTAGTTTCCTCCTTTAGCTCACATACCCAGGCTGCTAGGACAGAGATGAGTTTTCCATTCCACCCTCTCATGTCTTGCCCATGTTTATACAGGAAGAAGCACAGGCCCACTCGTGGGGTGCACTCCCTCTCCCTAGCTGGGGGATGTTGGGCTCTGACACTGGGGCCTCTGGTTTGCACTGGTGCCACATGGGAACTGTCCTTGCTCATCTCCTTCATCATCTTCTCTCTGAATTTTTCCTGTTCATCCTTGAGACTCGAGCACAGCAGAGACATGAGTGTGTGTCAGGCCATGGACGATGGTCTCATCATTCCTGAGTTTGCTTGCTCCAGAACTCACTGTCTCTTGGTTATCCACAAAATGCATTGTTCCCATGAAGCTGGAGTATTCAGATGCCCCCTGCTGTGCACGGCTCCACCACATTTGCACTGTGCATCCGACCTTGTCAGGGTCATTATTTTGTCCATCCCTTGCAAAAAGTATCTCCAATACTGCCATTTGTCTCAGGGGTCAGAAGTTTTCCTATATTTTTTCTTGGGCAGCACCAAGCCCTGTGCCCCCTCCAGAGCCCAGCCCCAGTGGCTGCTGGCTGCCTCACAGGGCTGTGCGGCCAGGGGAGGCCAGTGCTGGCCACAGGGAGAGCCCAGCCCAGGGGCTGAGCCTGCACCAGCTGCACCCTCCTGGCTCTCTCCAGCTGGCAGAGGACAGGAGCAGAGCAGCCGAGCACCTGCGCCGGGCCCTGCTGTGCCAGGACAGCCCACAGGAGCCCCTGTGAGAGGCGGCCATCAGGCTCATGGGGAGCTCCGGGCAGTTCTCCTGAGATTACAGACCATAGCCACACACAGCTGAGCTTGTGTACATTGAAATGCTAAAGAAATGTTACCCTGTAGTTTTCCCATAAAGACACCAACTGCTTGAAAATCCTGCTGTGTATTGTTGGCCAGGGTGCTTAATAGGTTAGCTGCCATGTTTTGGGTATGGGCAAGTGATAGCAGGGTTGATCTGAGAGGAGTTTGTATCTGTCCAATATAAGAGCTCACAGTGCTTACTTTCTTGAGTAAGACTTCTTGATCAATAGAATTTAATACTCCCAGTTCAGACCCTTAAGTCTTTTTTATACCTATCATTTGGTGTCTGGGAATGTATCCACGGCTCCCATTCTTTTAGGCTTTGCTGTATGAGTGGGCAGTATTGCTGTTTAATTTTGGAAACATTAGCTTGTATCTTTACCTCCAGCTTTTTCAGAGAGTACTGTGGATTTAGAGGCAACAATTGTTCATTTGTTTGTCTTACCCCAGAGTGAAAGACTATATTATTTCACTTATGGGTCCCGTTCTACGGAGTTGTTTGCTGATGTAAAGTTGTTTGGTTTGATTTTAATTTTAAATGTCTGTTGTGTGATCCATTCCGTTTAGCTCCTTGTCAAGTACCCAAGGCATGGTAACTGGTTTCTTCAGATACATTGCCTGCCTGTAGGCAAGCATTTCAGAAACCTTCAGAAACCTTGCACTGGCCCCTGGTAGTATTACAAAGGATGCTTTACAAAGTTCCCACTACAAATGGTTGAGTATTCTGAGTACCTCAGCCCATAAGAGGATGCAGCTATGCTATTGGATTCCATGCATATCTGGGTTGCCATCACGTGGTCATGAAATTGGACATGGTATACCCTAACAGGATGATTGTGCTCCTGGCTACCCCTCCAGCTTGATTGGTTACTATTTCTGATGGCCTGGAATATCCCAAGAATGAAATTCAATTCTCAAAAGCAGATCCTGTATGAGACCTGTTCCATGTACTGAGCGTACAAGCAGGACAATTTCTAACTCTAGTCGCACAAGAGCTGCCTGTTGGAAACAATATTTGTTGGGTCGGATTCCTGGCGGGCTCAGTTCCTGGATCTCTGTGTGATGATGGTCCTCCCACCCCACCTGTGCGCCGCAGAAGAAGGGAACTATCTTGTGCTAGGTTATAGTCTCCCATTTTAATTTGCATAGCGCAAAAATCCTGATAGGATTCACATGAAAATGAATTCACACACTGCTTGTTAGAAAGGTCGCAGATGCGCATGATCACTCGAGCAATCTTCTCTGAACGAGGTTTGTGAGTTTCAAATTTACAAGCCACAGAGATCCTGCTTTCAGGTGGGACAAGAAAGGCAGGCATGGAGTCAGGTTTTCCTCAATCTTTAACTGCTCGGTCATTAGTCCTTAAAAGGGCATAAAGTGCTTTTACCTTTTAATCTCTTTTAGCCAGTTAGGTCCTGAATATTTTTGAGTGTTCCATCTACCAGGATCTTGCAGGCCAAGGAGATCATTATGGTAGTGACAGTCGTCTGCTGTGGCTTGCATTCTGATTAGAAGTATCGGGAAGACGATGATGGTGTGAAATGCATCTTGGTTTCTCCTGTTCTTTCTGAGGTCCACTTTTGGACTCCACTTGCCTTTTGCAAAGCATTTTAATTCTGGAATAATGTATCCAAGAGATGAATGCTTTAGGCTTTAAAGGCTGTGTAAGTGATTAAAAGTACTAAATAGACTCCTTTTTAATTTTGGGATAAGAGGCTTTCTACCTGGTCTACCTGGTCCCCAGGCTGGATTTGTGGAGAGGAGCATCCTCTTGCTCATGTGCTCAAAATGTGTTGGTTTATTTTCTGCAGCTGTTGTGTTAGTTGGACAACATGGTTCTGGAGATACCCCTCTCCAACTTGTGCAGTATCTTCCCCTTGCTAGTTTTGCTTATATGGTCTTCTGTACAGTATTTCAAAGGGATTCAGATTTTCTTTTGTTCTTGGTCTTATCAAATCCGTTATAAAGCCAAAGGTAGGGCCTGGGGCCAAGGTATGTTGGCCTCTGGTACAGTTTTGACTTTCTGTTGTTTTACTGGATAATTCATCTTTTCCACCTGGCCACTGGCCTGGGGCCAATCCAGTGTGTGTAGGTGCCAGTTGATTTGGAGATTATTGCAAAGTTGCTGTGCAATATTTGCTAGGAAACGTGGTCCTCAGTCAGAGGAGATGTCTAAAGGCACTCTGAACCAGGGCATTATATTGTTTACCAAAATGTTGAAAACTTGGGCTTTATTTGTTTGGGTTGGGAATGCCTCAGGTCATGCTGAGAAGGTATCAGTTAAAGGCAGAAGGTATTTCTACTCCCCTTTTCTTGGCAATTCAGAAAAGTCAACTTGCCAGTGCTGTCCAGGATATTGTCCCTTGTCTACTGTGCCAAGCTCAACTCTAGTCCTGGTTTGTGGATTGGCTCTAAGACGTTATTTCACACCCTTGGGTTACCTGCTTTACACTAGAGTACAGGTTGCATCTTACTGTTGTCCTTATCAAATAATTATGTAAGGCATCCCCTTCCCAGTGTACACAATTATGTTCATCTTTAATTAATTTTCATGATGCTCTTTCTGGCATAACTGTCTATCCCTGAGGAGTTGAAAAAACATAATGTTTTCATTCTGCTTTCAAATTCTTTGCTAATTCTAGATCTTTCTGATTATACAACATACATCACTGTCATATTGTTCCTTACCTTTGGGCATTAGTGCCTGAATGTCAGCATGGCTTTGTTCTGCTGCTCTTTTTGCAACCTGTTACCTCTTTTGGGGTCGGTTTCCCCTTTCTGATGCCCTTTTCAGTGCAGAATTGCAACCTCTTGAGGCAGTAGTACTACCTGCAGCAATTTTAAGATTTCTTCTGAATGCTTCAACTGCTTTCCTTGAGCTGTCAATAGTCCTTTATCTTTCTAAACTGCTTCATGGGCGTCTATTACTCTAAAGGCATTCTTGGAATCTGTTCATCTATTGATCCTTTTTCCTCAGGCTGGTCAGAGGGTACGGGTTAAAGTGATTATCTCTGTTTTCTGAGCTGACTTGTGTAGGGCTTCTATCCCCTATTGCTCCATGCTAATTGTATATCCCGATTTTCACTGATCTGCTCTTACAAAGCCACTCCCATCTGTGTACTGAGATTCTGCTCTTGGAATTGGGGTTTCTTTAAGATCTGGGCAGCTGGAATAAAGTGGACTGAATGGTTTTGATCCAGTCATGCTACAAAGGCTCCTTGTCTGTCTAGTGAGTAGCTGGGAATGCTGCTGGATGAACTAGAGAAGAGATTTGTTTTGTAATGCTACGTTGTTCCACCAAAATTGCCTGATATTTAAGGAATCTGGAGGGTGAAAGCCAATGCCCACCCTTTTGGTCAAGAATTGCTGCTACTGGATGTGAGATAAACACAATTATTTGTTGACCTAGAGTGAATTTCCAGGCTCCTTGGATGTCTGAAACAAGAGCAGCAACTGCTTACAGTCAGGCTGTCCCCTACTGACTGCATCCAGTTGTTTGGAAAATGATGCTATTGCTCTCTTCTATGGGCCAACTGTTTGAGCTAGTGCACCTAATGCCATCCCTTGCCTCTCCTAAGAGAAAAGCTGAAAGGCTTCCCAGACATCTGTCCAGCCCAGAGCAGGTGCTCTTTTCAAGTCCTCCTTCAGCTTTTGAAAGGCTTTCTTTCTTTGGGGTGTCCATTTCAGGTCTCTGGGATTGTCTTCTAAGAGCTGCTACAGTGGCTTAACCAGCAGTCCACAGCCACTACCACAGTTAATGCAGCATCCAGTCACTCCTAGAAAGGTTCTCAGTTCTTTGGCATTAGTAGGGAGTGGGGTTCCGTGGGTGGTCCCTTTGCCGTCCTGTCTTAGTCCCTGCTGCGCTTGGGATATTTTGTATCCTCGGTAAATGACTTCCTGTTTGATTATTTGAGCTTGATTTCTGGATGCCTTGTATCCACTTAGTCCCAGGTCATTTCATAGGCTTACTGTCCATTCCAGTCTTTTTAAGTTTCAGTGGCTAAGAGTAGATCATCTACCTATTGTAACACAATTCCATTTGTGGACGGACTTACCCAACTTTCAAGGTCCTCAGCAAACTGTTTTCCCAATATGGTTGGACTATTGTTGAATCCTTGTGGCCCTACAGTCCAGGTAAATTGACTTGTCCTTCCAGTCTCTGGGTTTCCCCATTCAAAGGCAAACCGGTTTTGGCTGCCAGGGTCCAAGGGTATACAGAAGAAAGCATCCTTGAGATCTGAAATGGTAAACCATCCATATTCATCTTTTAGTTTGCTTAGCAAAGCATATGGATTTGCAACCACTGGGTGGAGATCTCCAGCTATTTTGTTAATAGCCTGTAGGTATTGAACCAGACTGTAGTTCAAACCATCAGGCTTTTGTATGGGTAAAATAGGTGTATTCTATTCAGATTCACATTCCAGTAACAACCCAAATTTTAGACAATTGTCTACGATAGGCTTAGCAATTTTTATGTTTTCCACCTTAAGTGGATATTGTTTAATTCTTATTGGTCATGTTCCAGGTTTAAGTCTAATGATTACAGGTTGTGCTGCTTTGGCCTTACCAGGGGTCCCATCCACCCAGACTTTAAGACAAAGCTGACAAAGAACTTCTTCTGTGTCTCTTCTGATTTGGACAAAGCTGTAATGAGAGCTAGACTTAGAACACGATTATTTGTTGGTCATTGACTTTGATCTGAACTCCTCCAGGGCTAAACTACATTTCAGCCTGTTGGAACCTGTTACAAAATTCTCATTTCTCCAACAAATCCTTCTGATGAGGTGTTTTGGGGGCATAGGCAGATCTAGGAACTGATGTATTCCTACTGTGTTTCCCAGTTCATAAGATCATGGTTTTAGAAAGGATAGCTTCTGCTGTTGACTTGTGGCTCCAATAACATTCACAACTTTACCAGGATCAATTTCTTCCAACTTTAATACAGAATGTGTGGCAGCCGCATTCACCAGACATTTCATTTGCCTCATCTTTTCCCCCAGTTCTCTTTTGACCAGAGGGTTTTCTGGGGGGATGCCCTCCAGCCAACCTTTGCATTGATTCAGTTCTTCAACCACCTTGGCTTTGAGTTGCAGGCAGTCTCTCTTCCAATGCCTTTCTTTCTTACAGAAAGGCATATTGAGTGGTCCAGAGTTTAGGGATAGGTTTCTGCCCACCCCAGCCATTTCTTTGTCCTGAGTGTAAGGAGTAAAAAGTTGTCCATTTTTAAAAGGTTTAGAGTCAACAAGTTAAACCAATTGCTACTAAGTTAGAGCTTTAATTACTTATTGTTAATAGCTTCATTTTGCAATTACCTCTTGTTAATAGTTTTATTCTTTAATTACCTGTTGTTAATAGTTTAATTGTTAGAAATCCCCCTTCGTCGGGTATCACCCCTGCTGCTTCCTGGAAAATGGCACCCGGGACTGTGAGGAGGGAGTGACGTCAGAGCTTGGATGCAAATGTAGAAACACTTGGCCAAGTCCAGCAAAGAAAACCCCTCAAACAACGAGCCAGCACTGAATTAAACAATCTAAGTGATGTCTAAGGGTAAGCAACTGAATCCAGGGTGTGATAAGACCTTTGAACCTCTCACCCTAACCCAGAGATGTCAGCTAGAAAGAAGACCTCAAATGTTAAATTGAAAATGGGAATGTCCTGGTGCTCTGGTGAGGGCAGAAGCCCCGGCTCTGCCTGCACACCAGGGGACAGAGCTGCATCCTCCTCCTCCTCCCTGCCACTCCTGGGAGCAGTGGCGGCGGCGTGCGCACGACCCATCGAGCCCCCACCCAAGCTGACCTTAATAAAGGCACTAAAAAGGAGAAAAAATCTCCTGCCCTTTTCATTTATTCCAGCAAGACCTCCCAGCTGATTCCAATGTCTCCTACTCCCTTCTGGCTTGGATGGCCCTGTTCAGAAGGTCTTGTAGGATTCCCACAGATCCGGGCTGTTGCCATGGCTCTGGTCTTCTCTCTTTGAGTCTTTCAAGCCCAGAGGCAACGTGCCAGCCCATCATGCTCTGACCTGGAAAATCAAGCCCAGTCTCCCCAAAGAGCTCAAGATTAGGGACATCTTCTGGATCCAGTGAACCAGTATCCCAAGAATAGCACCAGGAGACACTAAAGACGACATCACCGCTCAGCGCTGCTGGAAGTCCTGGCACAGCTGATGGTGGGCACAGTTCTTGTGGCTTCAGCCCTCTCCCTGCCTGTCCTGTAGATGCTCCCTACCTCTAGCCCTCATACACTGCCCATCACCTTTTATTCTCTCCACTATTCCTCCCTTTTGATAGCTCTGCCCTCAGCCTGTCCATCACCATTTTCTCCCTCCACTCTCCCTCCCTGTTGACAGCTCCCTCCCTCCAGCCCTCAGACCCTGCCGATCCCCTTTTTCCCTCCCAGCTCATCCCTTTGCTTTGCCTTCCATTAATTAACAGTTTGGCTTCTTCACTTTGCCTGCATCCCTGTGGAGCTGAAGCAAATCCAAGGCCCTGGGACACACAGGCCCCTGCTGCCGTTCTCTGCCACGCCGTGTTTTGTGCACTGACAAAGAAGAATGAGGGCAGGTCAGGCTGGAAAGGTCCCTGTGCTGAAGGTGCAGTTCCACACCACCGTGCAGTTCCAGATCTTGCTGAGCACCTGGGAGTCCCTGAATTTTGGAAGAACCAACCTGAGTATGCTCTGAACCCAGCTGAGAGGGATTCCATGGCAAGCATCCATGGTGGGCAAAGGAGCTTGGAAGGCTGGAAGTTTTCAAGAATAGTTTCCTGAAAGCACAGCAGCGCTCCATCCCTGCACAGGATGAGGAAGAGGGCAGAAGCAGAGAGCATCCGGGCTTAGCAGGGAGCTCTGGGTGTGCCTGAGGGCAAACGAAGCAGCAGCACAGTGCCTGAGACTCGGACACGCGGCCGTGACGGTGCCCGCAGCGCTGCCAGGCAGTGCCGGGATCCCGGCTGTGCTTCTGCTCCCCACAAGTGAGGAACGGCAGCCCCAGGCTCAGAGCCAGTCAGAAAGCCAACCAAGGGAGAGCAGAGGGAGGGCATCCTTCCAGTCTCTCTTGGGCATGGCTGCAAAACAGCGCCTGCTGCTTCTTCCTCCGCCTGCGTTTGGGCTGTGCTGGTGGCAGAGCCAGCCAGGTTGGGCTCTGTGTTCCAAAGCCTGTTGGGAGCGGGCATGAAAAGCGCTGCGTGCACAGCAGAGAGTCCTGGAAGGTGCTGGCAAGAGCATCCTGCAGGAACAGGGCTCTGGTCCCTGGCCAGGAACAGCCTGGTTTTTGTGCCGTGAGCACAGGCAGGAGTTGAGGCAGGTGAAGAGACAGCGGGCAGCTTGTGTTTCTGGAGGGCCTGGGGCTGCACCTGTTGCCTTCTTGTGAAGGCCGCGATGACCTGGTTTCAGAGTCCAGCACTTCGATCTCCTTCGTGGGATCCCTTGTGGCCAATAACGGACGCTAACACCAATGTGGTGGACGGTTAAAGGCCTTTATTGAGGGGTCTTAAGGGTATTTATGGACTAAGGGGTCTCTCTACATCAGACAGGGGTTTGGCTATACTTTCTAGGGTTAGTATGGAGTGGAAAGTTACTGGCATGCCTAGGTTAGGGGGGCTACACGTCTGGCTACATTCCAAGGGTGATCTTTATCTATGGGGAGGGGGGTAGAAGGAGTCCTGTAATTTTCCGTTACAGCCCGAAATCTTCCGGATGCCTGTCCCTGGCCTACCACACTTCCCCCCCCTCTTTCACAAATGAACGAGGTAGTCTTATACATAGGCACTAAAATGAGGTAGGAAGTTGAGATCTGACTAGGGAAAAGAGTCTTGGGAAACCTGAGTAAATTTCTGCCAGGCAAGTCTCTCGTGACTGGCAGCGTTCCCTGTTGAATTCACAGTAATTGTTGCTGTCCCACGAACAGGATGCTAGCCCGTTCTAGGCGGGCCTGAACGAATGAGACTAGCTTGTTCAGCAGGCATGGCCCGAAGGTAATAGCTAAAAGCAGCATTGCCAATGGACCTATTAGGGTAGAAATTAGGGTAGTTAGCCACGGTGATTGATTGAACCAGGATTCGAACCAGTTCTGTTGGGCTTCCCTGTCTTTCTGTCTCTGAGCCAGTCTGTTTCGGAGTTCTGCCATGGAGTCTCTGACGACTCCTGTGTGGTCAGCGTAGAAACAGCATTCCTCTTTCAAGGCAGCACACAGGCCCCCTTGCTGCATGAACAGGAGATCCAGTCCTCGCCTGTTCTGCAGGACCACTTCTGAGAGCGAAGAAACTGACTTTTCTAGAAAGGAAATGGATTTCTCGATCCTCTGCAGGTCCTCATCGATGGTCATCTGCAGCTGGGACAGTCCTTGGTGTTGAGTTGCTAGGGCTGAGACACCTGTTGCCGTTCCAGCCGCTCCTAGGCCGAGCAGCATTGCGATAGTTATACCTGTTAATATTTCTCTCTTGTGGAGCCGGTTGTTATTTTCGGAAAGGTGGTACACCTCTTCGTCTGAGTGGTACAGGATCCTAGGGATGATCAGAACTTGAACACAAAAGTCGTTAGAGTTATCAAATTTGGCAAGAGACACGCAGGGACTTACTCCAGATCTCTGGCAAACCCACATCCCAGATGTGGATGGGACTACCCACTTATTATTCTTCCTGTCGGACTCAACTACTTCGGTGCAGATGTCGCCTTTCCGCTTAGCTAGGGTTGCATTGCCGAAGCATCTGCCCTGACCTGTGACTTGACTCAGGGTAATTCCTTTGCGGGGTGTGTCCCATCTGCACTGGCGAGGGGCATCGGCTGTGGAATAGCTGAAGGGGGTATCTAAAGCGACTCCTTCGTAAAAGGGGGGTTTAACATCGTAACAAAGCCAGCAGGAGTCGGTTAGGTTAGGGTTAGATTCATTCAGGGATAAAAAGGTAGCTTCTAACATGCGAAGAATTGGGTTCGAGCCTGACCTGGCTGATTGGCCTATCTGGAAGGCTTCCTCATCGCCAGTCGGGATGTCGGTGACCCTTGTGGGTAAGGGTTTGGGGTAGGTCATGTTTCTCCCTTTCTGTGTGCTTTTGATCACTTTGTTGGGCCCTACTGCTCTGGGTGCTGACGGTGGGAGTCTGGTAATTCGCACATTCACCCACTTTCCTGACCCTTGAAGGACTACTGTCCATGGTTTGCCCACGGCCCAGCTAGGGTGATTCGGCTGTAAAACTGTCATGTTATAGTGAGTGCATTTCCGGAATTTGGGGACTTTATGTTGGTTTCGATAGAAACTTCCCTGAAGGAAAATGGGTGTTTTGCAGCCTGCGGGTGCCCAGGTGAACTGTAGGAATCTGTCGGGCTCTTGTGGGTCCCACCCAGGTCCTGACGGCCTGGCGTCTGTAACTATTGTTTCACAGCCCCAGTGTCCACAGTATCCCCACCCTGGGCGATTGCAATAACTTTTTCCTGGGTTTGAGGCTGGGCACCAGTAAGATAGGTACATGTGCGTGGCGTGTGAAGAATAGGGGTCTACCTTTTGTTGTTCTGGAAACAGGTCGGTAATGTGAAGCACGAAGGATGGGGCGTTCGGCGTGGTGATGACTCTGAGCACCTTGTCACCAGCAACATGTTGCATGACCCACCTGAAGGGCTGATGAGGGTAGTAGTCTGGGCTGGCTTGTCCTCCGGTGACAAGCCCCAATAGCATAATCACGCAGAAACACCGTGTTTGCTTGGGTCTCGCCCGTGTGGGTCTCTCAGGTGCTGTCCGGTGGCTCGGTGGACTGTCACTTTCCTCTGGGAGGGGAACGTACGCATCCCAGGGACGACCCATAAGCATGTCCTGTAAATAGAAACTCACAATTCTCATAGCAGCGCCTGGACTGGATCCATGGGTCGAATTGTCTTGTTCACTTCTCTCAGGTCGTGGACGAGACGATAACCCTCTCCGGACCTTTTGGGGATTACAAACACAGGGGTGTTCCATGGACTGGTGGAGGGTTCTATGTGACCCTTTTGCAGTTCACGGTTGACCAGTTCCAGCAAAGCTGCCACTCGAGGCTTTGACAAAGGCCACTGCTCCCTCCAAACAGGATCTGATGTTTTCCAAGTCAATTTGATCGGCAGCTGAGGGTGTACAGCAGTGGCCCCTATGATAAATTTGTAATCTTGACTCCTAGCATAGCAAGGACGTCCCTTCCTATTAGTGGTGGAGAGTTTTGCAAAATGTAGGGGTAAATTGCTACTGTCTGTTCTGGTCCCTTGTTTGTGTGAAGTGTTATAGCCACCAGCTGGGTGCTTTTCCACGCCCGGGTTTGTCCCCCCACCCCGTTCACTGGGGGGACTTCCTTAAACCGCCAATGTCTGGGCCAATGCCTCTGAGGGAGAATTGTGCAGTCTGATCCCGTGTCTACCCAAAACTGAAGTCCTACAATGTGGGGGTCCTGACTGCCATAGAGGCGGCATGTCCCCCTCACCCTCGGGGGTTCCTTCCCTATTTTCATGGCCAGGGCCACCCAGGGATCCCGGTTTGGGGCGTCCCCTGCTGGTCCTGTAGTGCTTGCGTGGCTTGTGATGATGGGGGGTGTGAGGGTACGGTTGGTGGTACTGCATAGCCCTGCCATTGTATCGCTGGCGGGGGTGCGATACTGATTGCCTCCTGTGGGAGCATAGGGTATGAGGATCCCCTGCCCCACTGTGGGTTGGCATAGATGGGCCGTCTCGCATCCATAGTGGGAGGGGGCTGAATATGGCCCGCACGCCCCCCCCCCTCCCGTTTCCCCGGGGCCGGGATCTACAGTCCCTAGCGAGGTGACCTTTCTTCCCACAGTTCCAGCAGACCCCTCTGGGGCGCTGCTGGGTCGAGGGTGTTGCCTGGGGAAGCTGTGTCGGCTGAGGGCAGTTAACCGCGACATGACCTGACTGACCGCATTTGAAGCAGGCCATCACACTGGTTAGGGTGTGCACGGTTGCCTGAAGTGGGGCCAACTGCTCTTCCCTCACGACATGCTTAATCATGTCAGCCAGGCTGGCCCCGGCAGGGAACGCAATATATCTTTGGTTACGGTGTTACATTGTTGCCGAAGGCAGTCAGTTACCACCGGGCCTTTTGCGACAGCGGGTAGATTAGAAGAGTCCACCGCAGCCTGAAGGCGGTCAACAAATTGTGTAAAGCCTTCACTCTCTTCCTGTTTGATGGTCGACCACGGTGTCGGTCTGGCCACCACCCTGGATGCGGCGCGTATAGCTTCTCTGGCCGCCCGGGAAGTCGCCCTGACTTCCTTGATCCGGAGCTGGGCAGCTTGTTGTTGGGGTGTGGCCACTTCGTCGTGCTTCCCCAACAACCTAGATAAACTCGACCCGTGGAGTGGCTGCCCTTCCCCCGCCGTCTGAGCGAGCATGGTTGCACATTGGTCCGTCCATTCCTGTTTAAATATTATCAAACCCACCCCATCAAAAAGCATACGGCTTATTTGCACTATATCGAAAGGGAGTAAATCATCATTGCTAAAAAGACCATCCACGAGAGTGGAAACCACCCCTGAGTTAATTCCTTTTTCTGAGATAGCTTTTACTATTTTCTGAACGTCTTTGGAATTAACGGGAGTATACGTTCTTTGCTGGTTCCCCTGGGGTCCTGTAATTCTCACCGGGAAGGCATGCACCGATGCTGCGGGTGCCCATTCCGCGCATTCGATTTTGATTTTACCCCAGTCGGTGAGTTCGTATTGGGGCTGGTTCCCGGTTGTGTTGAAAGTTTTAATTGGTTTCGTCCGAAACCGCATTGATTCTGTTTTCTCTGCTTCCGAGTCGCTGCTGGACTCGGTGGGCTCCGCAGAGCGATCCGGGGAGCTGTGGCTCCCTTCAGAGTCGGAAGTCGACTGCCAATATACTTCCAGTCTCTGCTGCCGTTTTGTCCGGCTACGGCCCCGCTCCTCCCCTCGGGGGCGGTGCTGATGCCGCTGCCGGTGCCGCCCCCTGGGCTCGCCCTGCCTCCCGCAGGGAGGGATCTCTCCCATATATGGTGGCATCAGTGGGCGTGGCTCCCGAGCGAGTGCCCGCCCTCTGTCGCACCCCCACGCATGCGCGTCTGCTGGGATCCACGGCTCTCGGCCGGGCATGGGCTCAGCGCTGGTTTCCCGCGCATGCGTGTTCGCGGTTGGCTGCGGTTCTGGGTTCTTCCCGCCGCGGGCCGGCGGGCTCCACCCCTCTTCCCGGCCACCCGCACCATATTCAAACGGGTAGGGCGGCGGATCCCCTCCGCCGCTTGCCTGCGTGCCAGCCCTCTCGATATTTCGGGCTTCTGCCACCAACCCCTCCCAAAAGGACCGTGCGAATCCCTCCGCTTCTTGCACTAAGTCGGCTATCGGCGGGGAAGGGTTGGGCGAGGGGTCCGCGGGCACCCCGGGGGGCTCCGGAGGTGGTCTGGGCCCCGGCGGGTCCCCCGAAGGGGTCAGGGGGTCCCCCAGGGGCTCCGAGGGCTCCGGGGGCTTTGGGCTGGAGGAGGGATGGGATGCGCCCGGCCCCCCCGTCTCCCCGCTTTCAATCGGGTCGCCACCGGGGGGGGTTCGCGTTATCGCCCCCTCCCCCAGCTGTGGCGTGATTAACAAACAGGAGCGCGCAGCATTCCACGTCTCCCGTTCTTCTAATGCTTTGCGTAGGGAAGCTTCTGCCTTCCCCCACGCTTTCAGGCTTTTGCTGCTGCCTGTGGCTTTTGTGTCCTCTGCTAGCGCGACAGTACATTTCTGCCACACCTCAGAGTGTAATATATCTATGGGTCGAGAAATGACCCCAATCTCTAGGAGTCTCGTTAAAGCGAGATTAAAATTCCTGAGCTCACATTTGATTCCCCATTGCATATGTATCAAACTTACGACCTTCGCTATCGCTTCCATACGAATCGCGGGTCTCTGGGGCGTCCCCCTTCTTCGCTATAGCCGTTCCGGCGTTGAGTGCTGTCCCCTGGCCAGGAGTACCCCCGTCGCCCGGACTCGTCGTTCCCGGGTTTCGGCACCACTATGTTGCCTTCTTGTGAAGGCCGCGATGACCTGGTTTCAGAGTCCAGCACTTCGATCTCCTTCGTGGGATCCCTTGTGGCCAATAACGGACGCTAACACCAATGTGGTGGACGGTTAAAGGCCTTTATTGAGGGGTCTTAAGGGTATTTATGGACTAAGGGGTCTCTCTACGTCAGACAGGGGTTTGGCTATACTTTCTAGGGTTAGTATGGAGTGGAAAGTTACTGGCATGCCTAGGTTAGGGGGGCTACACGTCTGGCTACATTCCAAGGGTGATCTTTATCTATGGGGAGGGGGGTAGAAGGAGTCCTGTAATTTTCCGTTACAGCCCGAAATCTTCCGAACGCCTGTCCCTGGCCTACCACAGCACCTCTGAACCTGCACCTGGAAACTCACTTGGGGCAATAGGAACTAGAGCTGGAGTGGCTGTCCTGAAAGGATCTGTAGTCATTCAGCCTTGCCAGCGTTTCTTAAGGGTGTGTTGGTGCTCCCCAGGAAAGCTTCACATTTGGGGAAGCACCTTTGGAGGAAAGGGGCTTGCTTCTCAAGGAAAGTGCTTCCCAGGGAGCTCCCAGTGAGGCAGGTGCGAGTGTCCCCCTTTGGCTCTCTGTGCTCCTTTCAGTCCTTGAGGCCCATTGCACATGGCAGTGGGGCAGGGAGAAGGTAGTGAAGAGCAGGTTTGGCATCTGCCTGGACCTGTGGAAACCAACCCAAGCACCTGCAGCAGGATGTGTTACCCCCTTTGGAGAGAGGGTGGGCAGGAGCATCTGTGTCCAGCCATGAGCCCCAAAGCTCTCTGTGAGAGCTGTGAATTAAAAGGCCTTTGCACACACACTTTTCACATCTTTCCTGTCTGCTGTGTTTCAACTCTTGGCAATATGCATTTGCCTGCTGCTTGGTGGCAGCTGCTGTGGCCCAGGGCCAGCACAGAGCTGGGCTGTGTGGGCAAGGCAGCGTGGAGAGCCTTGGCTGATCTTGGTGCATCCCTGGCCTCAGCAAAGGCCTCCCAAGGTGTCCTGCTCATTGGCTCTCCCTGTGCATCTTGGAGAGAACAAGGCAGGCATTTCTGGCAGCTGGGCATCAGCCAGCCTTAAAATGGGGGCGTGTGGTGGAGTGAGCCCAGCTGAGATACGCTGAGCGCAGCCCAGTGCTCCTTGCTCCTCTCTGCTGAGCCGGGAGCGTTTGTCTGCTTTCGGGATGGCCCTGGCTGTGTCAGGGCTGCTCCGTGGACACGAGACAGCCGGTCCTGTCCCGCTGGGTGCCAGCAGTGCCTGGCAGCAGCCCTGCACCCACGTCAGGATGCTGGCCAAGAGAGGCCCTGGAAGCTGAGGCAGCTGATTTGAAGCTTTTGCAGATACACACAGGGGATGCCAGCAGCGTTCCCTCAGGATACAGCAGTCCTGAGGGGCCTCCCCAGAGCTGCCTGATGCTGCCCACTCCTTGTGGCACCAGTTGCTTTCCTGTGGGATGTTCTACCTCCCCCAGGAGTGAAGAGGGAGCTGGGGAAAGAGCTTGCCAGGCTGCTCTGGATCCTTTCCCAGAAGCCCTGGCTGAGTGGAGCAGTCCGAGCTGAGCGCAGAGGTGCCCATGGAGCAGCCGTGCCCAGGAAGGCTGGCTGGGAAGGATGATCCAGGAACCACAGGCCTGGCAGCCTGGCTTTGCTGCCAGGGAAGGCCTTGGAGCAGATCCTCCTGAGTGCCATCCCACGGCAGGTGCAGGGAACCAGGGGCTCTGCTGGAGGCTGGGAAAGCTCTGCGGAGGGACGGGCACAGCTGGGGGTCCTGGCGGGCTGTTGCGGGCTTCTGTGGGGGTGTTTGGGGGGGTGGATGTTGGGCGGCGCGTTGGGGATGGAGTTGTCTGGAAGGTGAGAGGTCTGGGCTGGAATTTGAGTCAGTTTGAAGGCAGCATCTGTGCTTTGGCACAGCTTTGGTGTTGGACGGCAGAAAGAATATCTGTGACTATTTCTTTTACTGGTCCTGTTTCTCCTGCAGGGAACAAGAGGGGAGAGCTGTACTTTATTGGCCACTTAGAGATCTGTACTGGGGGAGGATCGGCCCTTTTGCCATCTCCTCATTTAGTTGGGTTACTGTTGTAACACTGAGTGGTCTTCATTCCTTGAGAGCTTTTATTCCTTAAGAGAATTAGGAGATTATAATCCCTTCATCGAAAACCATTTGCAAACCAAAGAATGGCCTTCCTTTTGGCCTCTCTGTAGTGTTATGTTTTGTAAAGGGACTTCCAGTGGATGACGTTAAGGCATATGTGTTGCTGCTTTGAGATGGGAACAAACTTCAAAACCAATGCCATTCTCCGGGCATTGCTGTTAATTTGAGAAGTTTGCAAATTTTGGAACTACTTGAGCTGAGCAATGGGAATTAAAGCTTTCCTGAAGTGAGGATACTTAAATGCCCTGAGCCCGCAGAGCAGGGCAGTATTTGCTGATGTTTCGAGCCCTTCCTAAAGATCCTGTGGGGCTGCCTTAGACACCTGTGGCCAGGCATTCCTTCCAGCCTGGGCCACTTTGGCTGGGCTGGGGGCGGCCCCAGGGCAGGCGGCAGTAAGGGCCCTGGGTGGCACGCTGCAGCACGGTCACCATGCCATGGAATGGAACCTGGTGTCCAAGGGCCCTTTGTGACACCTGGGAAATAGAAGCTTGCCCGGGTGCTGGGAGCAGGCAACGGGGCACAACGGGACAGAGCGGTGCCGTGAGGAGCCCCCGCACAGCACGCTCGTTCCTGTCCCACCCGGAGCTTTTCCGCAGCCTTGTTCCTACAGGTGACCTTGTGGCCAGACTGTGGGACTTGGTGACTCGGAGCTTTTCCGAGGCATCTCCCATTCCTGCGGCCAGTGCCATCAAGTCCAGACCGTGGGATTTGGTCACCTGAATCATTAACGAGGAGTCTCCTGTGATTTTGGCAGGAGTCCTCAAGACCAGAGTGCAGGATTTGCTGTCCTGCAGCCTTTTTGAAGCTTCCCTGTCGCAGGTGCCTTCAAGGCACAACCGCAATTGTTGCCTTGTCGATATCCTGAGACATCTCTCTTTAAGGTGCCCTCGAGGCCAGGCTCTAGCATGGCAGGCAGATTGCGCAGCTTGTTCAAAGTGTTCAGGGGGAAAAAAAAGAATGACCCTGGAGCTGCTCCAGCACAACAGCCTGAAGATCTGGAGCAGATCCAGACACTGCAGGATGGTGAGTAGCAGAGCTGAGCCACAGGGCTGATGGCTACAGCCAGCTTGGCCCCATCCCATCCCATCCCATCCCATCCCATCCCATCCCATCCCATCCCATCCCTGGGGACATGCCCACGGACAGGATGGAACCGGGGCTTGGGCAGACACCCCGCAGTGGCCATGCTCCATCCCCTGGACCATCCCGGGGCTCTCCCTGCCTGGGGAGTGCAGGGCTGGGCTGTGTTCTCCGGCCTCTCCCGCAGCCCCTCAGCTCTGGCTGCGCTTGCTCTTTGCCAGGTGCAGCCCTGGACAAGACACGAGAGCAGGAACCCGGCCCTGGCCGCTTCCGCAAAACCCTGAAGGTACCTGCAGCCACCCCCACCTGGGATGGGCCTGCTGTCCCTGCTCAGCCGAGCACCATGCTTGGAGCACGCCATGCAACGTCGCTGCCTTCCCTGTCCTTTGTTCTGCTGCAGAGGTTCCGGAAACTCCTGCGCATTCAACGGAGGAAGACCGGCACCTCAGCAGCTGAGGGCAGAGCTGAGCCTGACTCAGGGCTGACCGAGCTCCAGGCAGAGCCTGATGTCAGCCCAGATTCAGCTGCGCGCTCACAAGACTCTGAGGCTGCAATGGACAAGGACAGGGCAAAGGTGGACAAGGAAGTGACTGAGGATGTGGCCGTCACAAACACTGACAATGAAGACACTGAGGACATCTCAAATACTGGCACCATGCCCACTCCCATTGTGATTCATGCTCCCACTATGGATTTTTTTGACGACAGTGCTGTTCCTTCTCAGCAGCAGGTAAGCAGCCTGGGGCCAGGCCTGGAGGCCTGCCAGGATTGTGTGTCCCCTCAAGCCATGGTCACTGGGCCCCCTCAGCCTTTGAGTCCAGCACAGTGTGGCGGGAAGGGAAGCACTTCTTGGGGGAAGCTGGGCAAGTTGCTGCCTTGGACAGCACTCAAAATCTCCCCCATGCCTCCTCCAGGTGCCAGCCATTGTGAGGAGCATCCACCAGAGGCTGGTGTCCCATGGCACTGTGGATGCCAGGCTGCAAAGTGACATAGTGAGGCTGGCTGAAGAACACCCTGCTGACGTGGTGCTGACCCTCCTGCGCTGTGCCCCAACGTGTGACAGGTACGGGGCCCGCGTGCCTGCACAGCGCAGGGCTCACCAGCCTTTGGGGCCCATGGCCCTGCACAGCCTGTGCTATGGGCTCTGCCAGACAGGCAGAGAGGTCCAGGACCCTGGGGCCCCTCTGTTTCCTGAGCCTGCTGCCAATGCTCCCTCCCTGCCCCTCAGGGCACTGGGGCTCTGTCACCTGGGCCCCCACAGCTGCACAGGGCATGGTACTGGGACTGAGATGCCCCTGACACAGAGCTCTGATCCCACAGAGCTGCTACAATGATATGGAGAACCATTGGCTCGTCACGAGTAACAATGGAGAAAGTGCTGCCAACACTGGTCCGGGTAATGGAGGATTGGCCACTGCACAGCGCATGCACCTCTGATGGGGATGACACAAATGTTTCTGCCCTGGCTGTGAGTTTCTGGAACTGGGCTCTGCTTGCCCCTCGGTCACCTCCCCAGCAGCTCTCCATCCTCTCCATGCCTCAGGCGCTGGGCTGAACCCTGGGCTAGGGGCAGGCTCAGGGGGCACCAGGCCCGCTGCTCCTCCTGCATCTGCCCTTGGGCCCTGCCCCATGGACACCTCGGCACTGAGTGCTGTCTTGGGCTGCTTCTTTTGCAGGCAACTCTGGTGATCTGGGTGATGGTCCAGGTGCCTCAGTACCATGAGGCAACGATTCATTCTTTCTACCCTCTGTTTGTGGCTCTGCTCTTCCATGTTGCCATCACCACACAGCAGATGCCACCAGAGGAAGTCGATACCTTCTGGAGAGCATGCCAGGAGGAGCACCGCCTTCCCAGCAAGCTTAACAGGTCCCAGTCCTCCTGTCCTTCCCATGCCCTTGTGGCCAGGGCCAGTTCTCCCAGTGTGACCTGGGCTTTGCTCTGCACACAGGTTTGCAGTGCAGGCCATGAAGGCTCTGCTCTACCTACTGCACTGTGACCATGAGGTGATGTCTATGGAGCGCAAGCGTGGCTGGGACACGCTGCTGTGTGCTCACACCCAGCACTATGCCATGGGTCTGCTGGCCAGGTGAGACCCCCTTGTCCCCATTGCCCCCGGCATTTGTGCCCTGTGCCCCACTCAGTCCCTGTGGTCATGGGCCAGAGAGCCTCGTCACTGAGGGACGGCCAAGGAGACTGGAAAAGGCTGGGAGAGGAGGGTGCCCAGAAGGGGCCACCTCCCAGAGCACCCACATGCCCTCCAGGGATGCTGGGGAAAGACCAGACCTCTGTGAGTCAGTCCAGGGAGAGGTTTGCCCCCCCACCTCAGAGTCTTGGTGCCTTTTTTTCCCCTGCCAGGGAGATGCGTTATGCCTTGACCCCCCTGTGTTCCCATGTTGCATATCGCCTTCTCCTGCTACTCAGCAGTGAAAAGCCAAGGTGGGATCTGCCCTTGCTGGCATTCCTTGTGGAGGTGAGCCTCAAGGCCAGCGCTGCCTGGCTGAGCTGCCTCCCAGCTCTCTGCCCTCTCACAGCCACAGCTGCCTGGGACGGTGCCCGTGCCCTGTGCTGCTGCCTGGGCCCAGCCCTGTGCGCTTCTGAGCTCCTGCTGGCCGGCTCCCTGTCACTGCCCTGTGCCTTTCAGGTCCTCCAGTGCCTGGACTTGAGGAAATGTGCTCTCACTGTCGTGAAGATCATGTCAAGTTGCCTGCAGAGCAAGTGCAGGGAGAGGCGTCGCCTGGCCCTCAGAGGCCTCGTGGTGCTCAGCAAGGATCCCTCGATGGTGAGAAGGGGGCAGCGGCTGAAGCTGCACTGTGGAAAGCAGCTCCATGGGCTGGCAGGGCTTCAGGAGCTGAGGCAGCTGCTCCCAGCTCTCCTGCCTCACCAGCCCCAGGGCTTTGGCTCAGGCCTTTGGCCTGTGGGCCCTGCAGCAGCACAGTGGCCTTGCAGTGCCAGGGCGGTGGTGGCGGTACAGCCGTCCATGGCTTCCAAGCACAGCCTTGTGTCCCACACAGGCCAAACCTCTACGCAGCGTGTCTCGAAGCCTTCTGAAGCTTCTGGGTGATGCAGATGGAGAGGTGGTCAGCATGTCCCTCTCTCTGTTCAAGAAGATGCTCCAGAAAAAACATCTCCTGATATCTAGCACTTCTGCCCCAAAGCTGGCTGAGGCGCTCCTGCCACTCTTTGACAATGTAAGGCTCTGTGTCCCCAGCCATAGGCACTTGCTGCTGACCAGAAATTTTGTGCTCTCTGGATTTTCAGCTGTTTGCCCAGGAGTACAGGATATTTGATGCTTAAGTATTTTCCTCCTCCTTTCCTCCAGGACAACAGCCAAGTGCAGGCGCTCTCCATTTACCTCTTCCGCAAGATGATGGAGTTGGTAGTGGATGAGGGAAAAAAGCCCTTGAAGACAATTGTGAACCAGAGCCTGCTCCCCCTCTTCTTGCACTGCCATGAGGAGAACCAACACGTGGCAGAGGTGAGGTTTTCTGGGATGCTGCTGGATCCCTGGCAGGGGGCTTGGCTGCCTCCTGCCCTGGCACCTCATGGACTGCAGCCTCCTCCAGGCCTTGGCACAGGGATGTGACTCCGGTGCCCTGGGCTGTGGGGCCATCTCTGGGTCTCTGCTGCTCTCCAGGCGTCTCGGGAAACGCTGCATTGTGCGGCCGGGTTCTTGGAGAAGACGGATCTCCAGAAGGTGCTGAAGACGGAGCAGCCGTTGAAAATTGATGAGTGCCTGGTAAGGAGGGCCTGCAAGCCCCAGCCTCAGCCTGGAGAAGGCCCCTGAGGGCGGCGCTCAGTGTGCGGGGCCGGGCAGCTGTGCCCCTGCCCGCTGCTGCGGCCAGAGGCCGCGGGGGCTCTTCTCCAGGCTCCCGTGGGCCCCAGCCGGGTGCCCATGGAGCCCCGGCCCGGCGGGGCTGCGGGCCGGCACCGCCGCTCCCCGGGCAGCAGCCGGCCCTCTGCCCCCTGCCCTCGGGAGCCCTTGGCCAGCGGCTGCTGGCCGCGCCTCAGGCCTGTGCGGCCAGGGGAGGCCGGGGCTGGGCGCAGGCAGCGCCCGGCCCAGGGGCTGAGCCCGCGCCAACCCTTCCCTCCTGCCGCTCTCTGCAGCTGGCAGAGGACAGGAGCCAAGCGGCCCAGCACATGCAGTGGGCCCTGCGGTTCCTGGATAGCCCACAGGAGTCCGTACGGGAGGCGGCCGTCAGGATCATCGGTGAGCCCCGGGCCCGGGCTCCCTCCCCGGCCCATCCCGCCGCAGCTCGGCCCCAGCCCCGCCTGCTGCCCCGGCAGCACCGCCGGCAGGGAGCTGTGCCGCTGGGGCCGTGACAGGCTCTGTGTTCACAGGCAGCGCCGGGCGGTGCCGCAGGGGGAAGAGGGAAGAGCTCCGGGCCCACAGTCAGGGTGAGTGCGGACACCGGGCTGACAGCGGGGAGTGCCCGGGACAGCTGCATTGCCTTCGCTCCCTGGGTGCATGAGGGGTGGCCTGGGCAGAGCACAGCGAGCGATTTCAGGGACACTGGTCCGGGGGATTCGTGGCCAGCGTCTTGCAGCTGATCCCGTTTGCCCCCTCCGCTCTTCTGGCCGATGCAAGAGCTGAGTGGGACACCCCTGTGTAGTGGTTTTGGTTCACTAATTGATGATTTCCTGGCCAATGTTCCAATTAGTGTGGTTAAGTTCCGTGCTGGTTAATCACCAGTTCATCCAGTAGAATGTAGTTCATAATTTTCTGTGTGAGATAGGATTAGGAGAAAGGCAAAGCAGGCTCCAAACTTTAAAAGGGTATGAAGAAAAATTTATTAACAGTAACTAAAAGAAGGAGTAATAAGAATCAGAACAAAACCTTCAGAACATTTCTCCTCCCCCTACAACTTTTTCTTTCCCACTGACAATGTAAAGGGACAAAACCAAAATTTTGAGTCACTATACTACCTCTAGAATATCTCTCTTCTGCTCACTTAAGGAGAAAAGTCCCTCTTGTTAATGTTATGGAGATTTTCCACAAGAAAGCAGTTCTCTCGTGGCTCTCAATTTCCATCAACAGCAGCCACACTGCAGGGAAATCTGCAATTCTGAAATCGCTCCCATTTTCCACAAGCTTTTCCCACAGCTGTGTTTCTGTGCCGTGTCAACTTATGGGGTACTGTTCTAAAGATGAGCTGTTCAAAGGCAAAGGTTCTCTTTATCTATCTCTAAAATCATCTTCCATCTCTAGCAAGAGAGATCTTCTTCTGTTCCTGGGGGCACAGGATCTTCATCACTCTTCTCTCCGTCTCTGTTCAAACTTGTCCTAGAATCATACCTTCATGTCTTACAGGGAAAAAAATTGTCCTTCTCCCTATATTTACAAGAGGATTTCAGCCTAAAACTAAAGGCATCTCCTCATCCCTCCCATCTGGGACTTGACTTCTTCACTGACCTCAGCCAGGCCTAGGCTGGGTCAGCTGTGTTACCTCTTTGTCGGCCAGAAGGGAAAAGAGAAAGTTCCCAAGTTTATTTTGTTTGTAACATGTGTTTTTCACAGAGGCTTTCATGTACAGCTTTCCTGATTCTCAGTTCCCAAAACCAACCCTTGATTGGTTTCCTATCGGACACGGAGGAACCTGCCAGCAGCCTCTCCCAAAACATCATGTCCGTGATGCACAAAGCAGCACACAGTGGCAGGAGCGTCTCCTAGGATTCCTGCAGTTGTGGGTGCTGACTGTGGCTCTCTTCCTCTCTGTTCCAGCCATTTAAGTCCCAAGGAAAGACACTAGTCCATCCCACTGTAACCTGGATATTCACAGCCAATTTGCCAGAAGAGCTGAAGAATTAGGTGCCTCTTCAGGATCCGGTGAAGCAGTTTCCCAAGAACAGCACCAGGAGACACTGAAGAGCAAACCATCTCCCAGTGCCACTGGAGCTCCAGGCACAGCTGATGCCTGGCACAGCTGAGCCTGTGAGAAGCTCCCGTAGCTCCTGCCGTCACCCTGCCTGTTGACAGCTCCCTCCCTCCAGCCCTCAGACCCTGCCCATTCCCTTTTCTTACCTCCCAGCTCATCTCTTTGCTTCGCTTTTCATTAATAAACAGTTTGGCTTTTTCACTTTGCCTGCATCTCTGTGGAGCTGAAGCAAATCCGGGGCCCTGGGACCCACAGGCCCCTGCTGCCGTTCTCTGCCACGCCGTGTTTTGTGCACGGACCCAGAGGAACAGGGGCAGGTCAGGCTGGAAAGGTCCCTGTGCTGAAGGTGCAGTTCCACAGCACCGTGCAGTTCCACATCTCGCTGAGCACACTGAAGGCCAGCAGTGGGACAAGGAGCCTGTGTGTGATAGCACCAAAGTTGTATCTAAGGCCCTGCCGTATTTGGTCCGCTGTTGTGCCCATCAACGAGATAATGAATAAAGCCAGGTTCAAAAACGCTCCTGGAAAGTCAAGATCCCGATTTTAGCAGCTTTTCCCACCTCCACGTTGCAGGAATTCATGGGTCTGCTGGATAGGGAATGTTCATCCCAAATTTTCTGCCCACTTCTCTAGGAACACTCTAATGACAGTGGTGATGTTGTGATTCAGTCTTCTCAGGTTTTTTGGGATATTTTTTGGGGATTTTCTGGGATCCAAGGAGAGAGCAGGACACAATCCAGATCTTGAAAATCCCATATAGCACTGGAAATGAGGAGAACTCGGTGGAAACAAGCACAAAGGAACTGGAAAAAAAAGAGTTTTTAAGTAGGAAAAATGGGGAAAAACGCGATGCTTTGTTTTAATTAAACAGTCGGATTCCCCAGGTCTGCACCAGTTCTAAGCCGGCTGCTAGGCGCCAACCAAGGCAGGGCGCCCGCCCGGGGACTCCGCCCAGGGACCCTCCCCCGCGTGAACCGCTCGGCTGATGCTGGCCGCGGCCGCACGCGTGCTGGCCGCACGCTGCGGGGACCCTGCTGGCGGGAACCGACGGGGCGGCGGCGTGCAATGACGACGGCGGCAGCCGCCGCTGGGGTGCTGGCTGCGGCAAGGTGGAGGCCGGGCAGAGGGGGGGGCGGGTGGAGCCCGCCGCAGGCGGCGCGATCCACGGGAAGGGCCCGGCACATCCAGAGTCGACGCTGTGCGCACGCGCGCCCCGGTGCCCGGGCGGGTCACGCGGCACGCACTCACCCACACGTGGTGCCTCGTCCAGCTGCGGCATGCGCCCAGCCCCGCTTCGTGCCCCAGCCCGACCGACCCAGCCCTTAGAGCCAATCCTTATCCCAAAGTTACGGATCCGGCTTGCCGACTTCCCTTACCTACATTGTTCCAACATACCAGAGGCTGTTCACCTTGGAGACCTGCTGCGGATATGGGTACGGTCTGGTGTGAGACTTACACCCTCTCCCCCGGATTTTCACGGGACAGCGAGAGCTCACCGGACGCCGCCGGAACCGCGACGCTTTCCAAGGCGCTGGCCCCTCTCTTGGGGCGAACTCATTCCAGGGCACCCAGCCCTTCACAAAGAAAAGAGAACTCTCCCCAGGGCTCCTGCCGGCTTCTCCGGGATCGGTTGTGTCACTGCACTGGGCGCCTCGTGGCGCCCGTCTCCGCCACTCCGGATTCGGGGATCTGAACCCGACTCCCTTTCAATCCCCTGAGGGCAACAGAGGCCATCGCCCGCCCTTTCGGAACGGCGCTCGCCTATCGCTTAGGACCAACTGACCCATGTTCAACTGCTGTTCACATGGAACCCTGCTCCACTTTGGCCTTCAAAGCTCTCGTTTGAATATTTGCTACTACCACCAAGATCTGCACCTGCGGCGGCTCCACCCGGGCCCACGCCCCAGGCTTCAAGGCGCACCGCAGCGGCCCTCCTACTTGTCACAGCCTAGCCCCCACGGGCATCGCACTGCCGGCGATGGCCGGGTATGGGCCCGATGCTCCAGCGCCATCCATTTTCAGGGCTAGTTGATTCGGCAGGTGAGTTGTTACACACTCCTTAGCGGATTCCGACTTCCATGGCCACCGTCCTGCTGTCTAGATCAACCAACACCTTTTCTGGGCTCTGATAAGCGTCAGCATCGGCTGCCTTAACCCAGCATTCGGTTCATCCCGCAGCACCAGTTCTGCTTACCAAAAGTGGCCCACTGAGCACTCACATTCCACGGTGTGCCTCCATGCCAGCGAGCCAGCCCCCTTACCCATTGAAAGTTTGAGAATAGGTTGAGATCGTTTCGGCCCCAAGACCTCTAATCATTCGCTTTACCGGGTAAAACCGCCCATTGCCGAGTGCCAGCTATCCTGAGGGAAACTTCGGAGGGATCCAGCTACTAGATGGTTCGATTAGTCTTTTGCTCCTAGACCCAGGTCGGACGACTGATTTGCACGTCAGGACCGCTACGGACCTCCACCAGAGTTTTCCTGTGGCTTTGCCCTGACCAGGCATAGTTCACCATCTTTCGGGTCCTAGCACGGACGCTCATGCTCCACCTCCCCGGCCCCGCGAGGGGGCGGCGGGCAAGACGGGCCGGTGATGCGCCCGGAGCTGCCAGGCATGACACACGCCCCGGGATCCCATTTCAGCCGGCGCGCACCGGCCCTCACCTTCATTGCGCCGCGGGCTTTTGACGACGGCCCCCGACTCGCGCACGTGCTAGACTCCTTGGTCCGTGTTTCAAGACGGGCTGGGTGCGGCCCAGCCCCCGCACCCCCGCACGAAACGCCGCGCTGCGGGGACACCGCCCCTGCCCCCCCCCACCCGGGAGGGGGGGGGGGGGAAAGCAACGCCCACTGCCACTGCACCGCCGATGAGGGGGGAGGAGGGCGCGGCGGCGGTCCTCTCCCTCGGCCTCGGGATTCAGCAAGACCTGCTGCCCGGGGGCTGTAACACCCACCGCCGCTCGCGCGGCGCCGGGCAACCTGCCCGCCAGAGGCCTTCTCAGCTGACCCGGAGCTGGTCGCGGCACATGGCCGCGGAGGAAATGCGCCCGGCCAGGGCCGGCCGCCGGCTGAGAGGGGGTCCCCGCGCTGGCTCACTCCCCACGGCCTGCTCCCGCGCACGGGGTACGCCCGGGGGACAGAGGGGAGGCGGAAGGCCAGGATCCACGAAGCCTGCCCCGGCCGACCGCAACGCAACGGGTTGAATCCTCTGGGTGGACTGCGCGGGCCCCACCAGTTTACCTCTTAATGGTTTCATGCCCTCTTGAACTCTCTCTGCAAAGTTCTTTTCAACTTTCCGTTACGGTACTTGTTGGCTATCAGTCTCGTGCCGGTATTTAGCCTTAGATGGAGTTTACCACCTGCTTTGGGCTGCATTCCTAAGCAACCTGACTCCGAGAAGCCCCGGGCCCATAGCGCAGGGCTGGGCTTTTCCCTCCTCACTCGCCCTTACTGAGGGAATCCTTGTTAGTTTCTTTCCCTCCGCTGACTAATATGCGTAAATTCAGCGGGTCGCCACGTCTGATATGAGGTCACAAGCCCAAAGCTTGGCCGCGCCGCGCGCGGGGGCATGCGCGGAGACAGGCGCCTTGTCTCCCCCGCCCGCTACGCTGCCCACCCCCCCTCTTCTCCGCGCTCCCGGAGGGAGGTGGAGAGAGAGACAGTGCACGCGCGCGCGAGCGAGCAACAAGGAGACGGAGAGCCCCATCCTGGAGAAAAGAACCGAAAAAGCAGCGTGGCGGAGACAGCCCCACGCGGGAGGACTGGCCGGGCAGCGGCGCGTGTGACGGCCTCGGCGGGGAGAGAGAGAGGAGCAACGGCGCCACTCGGCGCGCCCCAAAACTGCGACAGAAGAGGAGGGGGCGGGCAAAGGGAAGAGGGGATTGGAACCCACGTCCCCGGCGCTCTAGACCTTGCGCATGCGTGCGGCAGCACAGCACGGTACCGCCGCGGTACCCACCTGCAGACAGCCGCCCACACAGTGGGGGGAGGCCGCGGGCAAGGCCCGCGCCTCCCCTCCCCTTCTTGCCCTCCTCTCTCTTTCTCTCGGCCCTTGGCGGCGCCTTTCAATGCTGTCTCTTGCTCTCCCCAGGCCGCCGCGCCACCGCATCCGCGGCACGGTTCTGGCAAGGATGAGCTCCGCCCCAGTGGCTCGCTCCGGGAGCAGGGAGCTAGGGAGCACTCCCCAAGTCTGCATTTAGGGGGACGAAGGCCCTGCGCGAGCGGCGACGACGACGACTGCGACGATGATGACGCTCGACGGGCCGCAGGGTAGGGATCGAGGCCGCCTAGGGAAACACTTCCCTCGCCGAACCCCTGACCGCCTTCCCTCCGGGCACCGGCGGGACGCCACTGCTGCCGCCGCCACTGCTGCTGCCGCCCACTGCAGGCGACAGGCCCGGGAGGCGACCCCAGCCGCGCTGCCAGCATGGCCCCCGGATGGCCATTGATCGTCAAGCGATCCTCAGACAGGGGTAGCCCCTAGAGGAACCCGGGGCTGCAAGTGCGTTCGAAGTGTCGATGATCAATGTGTCCTGCAATTCACATTAATTCTCACAGCTAGCTGCGTTCGTCATCGACGCACGAGCCGAGTGATCCACCGCTAAGAGTTGTCTGGCTTCGGGCACCGCTCACGCCAAGCGGCCCCTTTTTTTGTTACTCTGGCACTGAGGATGTGCAAACGCGCGCCTGGCTTTGACCGTACGAGCACTCAGAAACGGAAAGGGAAAAAAAAACAACTGGAGCAACCCACGCTCCGAAGGCCGGCCAAGAGGCGGGGGAGCCTGCACCCCCGACTGCCTCCCCCTGCAAGGGGAGACGCCGACTTCACAATAGCCGTCCTTCGGAGGCGGCCCAGGCGCCCGGGCTCGGCCCGGCCTCCGCGCGGAGGGCCAGGCGGTGCGTGCCGGAACACGGGAGGGTACGGTGGCCCGCCCGCTTCTCGCTTTCACGGGACGACACGCACAACACACACGGCACATGGCCAGGGGCGCACAGCCGTCGGCCCCTGCACATGCCGGCTCTCCCTCAGCCCCCGAAGCCGCGGGCCTCGCGGAGCACCGCGAGGCCGCTGTGCGGCCGGCTTTTCTCTTCCCCCACTGCACGGCCTTCCCCCCGCTCGAGACAGCCCGTGACGACGACTGGCCCCCACCGACGCACCTCCCGCGAGACCGCTCCCCTGCCGGGCGGGCGAGCGACCAGCAGACGCGCTCCGCCGCCGGCCCCGGAGGCGGGGGCCACCGATAGCTGAGCCGGCATCGCCGGCGCCCGAGGGCTGCCGGACGGCAGATCCCGCCCTGCTGGGGCCACACTCCCAGGACCGCCACCACCGCGTCGCACCACCAGGGTGCTTACCTCGGGCACGCCCCCGGCTTAAGGCGGTATGGCATTGAGCCAGGGGGCAAGGCCCACGCTCCTCGTTTACACGCGGAGACCGGGTGGGGAGAAGCACCCCCGTGGCCGCTCCGCGCACCTTCCTGCGGCCCACATGCAGCCGGGAAGGGCGATGGAGGATGCGAGGAGCGGAGCCCGGGATGGGATGGCCGACGGCGGGCTCCTTCCGGCTGACCGTCCCCACAGGGAGGGACACCCATTGAGCGGCGCCACGGCCGCTCAGCACGGGGTCACCTGCGCTCACGGGCCTCTGCCGCCGGAGGGCCCGCCGAGCGCTCGCCCCCACCAGCGGGTGGGCAGTCGAGCCAGGGGACAGCCAGCGGACAACGGCGCTGCAGGTGCGCGTTCGAGAAGAAAAGGCCGTCGAGGGGAGGAGAGGACGCGGCGCTGCACGCACCAGAGACCGCGGCAGCGGGCCAAGGAGAGAGAGCGATGGTGGGCCCCGGTAGCCGCGACCCCGTGGCCGAGGAAGGGCAGAGAGGGCGCACTCTCTGCCGGTGTCGCCCATTACGGCGAGGCGAGCGGGCCCCCATGGACCACGGAGAGGGGGGTGCAGGGCGCCCCTCCCCAGCGCCGCACGGTTAAACCCCGCGGCGCGCAGCGGGACAACGATGGCAACGGAGGAGCGCAGCCGGTGGCAACGGGACAACCACTGCAGGGGATCAGTGGGAGTAGCTGCTCCCCACCCCTCAGTGGCACCCCACATGGCCACTGCCCGGCATGCCTGCCGCCACCGGCACCGGCACCGCAGCCACCAACGGTGGGCCGCACCGAGCCGCCGGAGTCTTTAAACCACCATCTGGCCCTGCTGGCCCCTTTCGGCAAACCCGTAGCGTTTCACGACGCCGAGGGAAAAAAACTGGGGGAACCGCCGAGGCGCGGAGCACTAGGTACCTGGCCCCAGGGCGAGGGAAACTACCTGCATGGCCCCGCCGGGGTGTCTCCCCTACTGCTGCCTTTGGGGGAGCGTGCACCGGCGGGGGCACGCCCAACATCTGCCGCCACCGCTGCCACGTCCTTCTTGGAGCCCGGGGTTTCCCTCAGTAGCCCGGTGCTGCGCGCCCAAGAGGACCGCCGTGGCTCGGCGCCCCCCAGCCACCCAGCTCCCTTGCCCTTTCCACCTCGGCCGCGGATGGGTGCCACGGCCAGACGGCCGGCCGTCGCTCGACAGGCGAAGCAGCGAGGGAAGGGATGGGCGCGCCTCCAGGAAGGGGCCGTGCCGAGCACCCCTCCCTCCTGACACCCGTGCGGCTTTCTTGTGCACACGCCGAGGAGAGCCAAGCTCGGGAGAACTCAAGCCGCACCAGGGTGCCCGCACGTGGCACGCCGCCGACCGACGTTTGGCGGCGCCGGCCTCAGCGGCGAGAGGCTCAGGGCCCGTGGCCACGCCCCTGCTCTCTGACGGGGACGGACCGGTGGCAGACCGGTGCAAGGCCGGGTTGGGGGGGTTGGTGTGAGGGGCGGGGGGGGCAAGCCGCTGCGACAGCAGCGAGCACATCATGCTACTAGACCCAGCTGTGACGCACGGTGTAGCGCGGGGAGAGCCCCGCCCATGTGCACGGTGGGGGGCGCACGTAGCGCACTTCACCGCACTGAGTGGCTTTACCCGCCTCTCCCAATTCTGACCACCCGCGCCTGGAGGTGCCGCACGCCTCCAGTCTCTCTCTCTCTGGGGCTGTGGCGCGCGGCGACGGGGAAGGGCGTGTGGGCCCCGGTGCTGACCGGAGCCGGCGGTCAGGGGCCAAGCGTGCGAACGGAGTGGGCGCGCGAATGGCACCGCGTGCATGCGGCCAGCCAGACGGCCTGGCACAACGCGGCTGGGGCCAAGCCCCACCGGTAATGATCCTTCCGCAGGTTCACCTACGGAAACATTGTTACGACTTTTACTTCCTCTAGATAGTCGAGCTCAACTGTCTTCTCGACACTCCGGCAGGGCCGTGGCCGACCCCGCCGAGACCGATCCGAGGACCTCACTAAACCATCCAATCTGTAGTAGCGACGGGCGGTGTGTACAGAGGGCAGGGACTTAATCAACGCGAGCTTATGACCCGCACTTACTGGGAATTCCTCGTTCACGGGGAAGAATTGCAATCCCCGATCCCCATCACAAATGGGGTTCAACGGGTTACCCGCGCCTGCCGGCGGAGGGTAGGCACAAGCTGAGCCAGTCAGTGTAGCGTGCGTGCGGCCCCGGACATCTAAGGGCATCACAGACCTGTTATTGCTCAATCTCCAGTGGCTGAACGCCACTTGTCCCTCTAAGAAGTTGGACGCCGACCGCTCGGGGGTCGCGTAACTAGTTAGCATGCCAGAGTCTCGTTCCTTATCGGAATTAACCAGGCAAATCGCTCCACCAACTAAGAACGGCCATGCACCACCACCCACGGAATCGATAAAGAGCTCTCAATCTGTCAATCCTGTCTGTGTCCGGGCTGGGTGAGGTTTCCCGTGTTGAGTCAAATTAAGCCGCAGCCTCCACTCCTGGTGGTGCCCTTCCGTCAATTCCTTTAAGTTTCAGCTTTGCAACCATACTCCCCTGGAACCCGAAGACTTGGGTTTCCCCCAAGCTGCCCAGCGGGTCATGGGAATAACACCGCCGGATCACCAGTCAGCATTGTTTATGGTCGGAACTACGACGGTATCTGATCGTCTTCGAACCTCCGACTTTTCTTCTTGATTAATGAAAACATTCTTGGCAAATGCTTTCACTCTAGGCCGTCTTGCGCCGGTCCAAGAATTTCACCTCTAGCGGCACAATACCAATGCCCCCAGCCATCCCTCTTAATCATGGCCCTGTTTCCAAAAACCAACAAAATAGAACCAAAGTCCTATTCCATTATTCCTAGCTGCAGTATACCGGCAGCCGGCCTGCTTTGAACACTCTAATTTTCTCAAAATAAACGCTTTGGGCCCCACGGGACACTCAGCTAAGAGCATCGAGGGGGCGCCGAGAGGCAGGGGCTGGGACAGGCGGTGGCTCGCCTCGCGGCGGACCGCCAGCTCCATCCCAAGATCCAACTACGAGCTTTTTAACTGCAGCAACTTTAAGATACGCTATTGGAGCTGGAATTACCGTGGCTGCTGGCACCAGACTTGCCCTCCAATGGATCCTTGCTCAAGGATTTAAAGTGCGCTCATTCCAATTACAGGGCCTCGAAAGAGTCCTGTATTGTTATTTTTCGTCACTACCTCCCCGGGTCGGGAGTGGGTAATTTGCGCGCCTGCTGCCTTCCTTGGATGTGGTAGCCATTTCTCAGGCTCCCTCTCCAGAATCGAACCCTGATTCCCAGTCACCCATGGTCACCATGGTAGGCACAGACAGTACCATCGAAAGTTGATAGGGCAGACATTTGAATGGGTCGTCGCCGCTGCGGGGGCCTGCGATCGGCTCGAGGTTATCTAGAGTCACCAAAGCTGCCGGGCGGGCCCAGGTTGGTTTTGGTCTGATAAATGCACACGTCCCCGGAGGTCAGCGCTCGTCGGCATGTATTAGCTCTAGAACTACCACAGTTATGCAAGGAGCGGGAGAAGAGCGACCAGAGGAACCATAACTGATTTAATGAGCCATTCGCCGTTTCACTGTACCACCCGTGTGTACTTAGACATGCATGGCTTAAGGTTTGAGACAAGCATATGCTACTGGCAGGATCAACCACGTAGCCGCCACCCACAGCGGCGCTGCGAAGCATCGCGCAAGCGCCCAGACGGAGTGCCCGGACGTGCCTGGCCCGCCGGCGAACCCGCCCCGTGCTTAACCCCGACCGCCCCAGGCTCCTTTTGCTGCTCTGACCCGCGGGAGCGCCATCGCGGGCGAAGACATGGCAGCGGTCGGCGGCATGGCGGCGACAGGTGCTGGCTGCAGGGACGGCGGCCGGCTGCATCACGGCCCGGCGTTGCCTGGGATGGGGAATGGCGCCACGCGTGAGGGACACCCCTCAGCGACGGCCGACCCCAACAGCTGGCCCTTCCCGCGACACCGCGGGCAAGGAGCCGGGACCACTGCGCAGCTTTTCGCCACTCAGATGGAGCGCGAGGTTTCGTCTCTCTCTCTCTCTCTCTCTCTCTCTCTCGCTTTTTTCCCCGGGGCCCGTGCCTCGGTTCGAGACTCGTCTCTGTTCCCCCGCGTCCATGCCGCATTGGGTTTGGGCACTTTCGCCCTCTCTCTTTTCTCTCTCTCCTCTCTCCCTTCTTGCGGCTCAGCTCCAACCGCACTGCCGCCCGATGCTGCTCGCAGCGGGCACCCACACGGGCGCTACCCGGACCGGGGCCGGCACCGGCACCTCGTGTAGTTTTTTAAGGACACCTGAAGGCTCGCAGGGCCATGCGGCCGTCACACAGCTCGGGACGGTAAAGACGCCCTTCCGCAGGCCAGCGGGAGGGGCGACACCTCGCCTGTGATGGGAAGCGAATTGGAAAGGAGACCGCCCTGCCCGAGCACCGGACCCCTCCTGCCGTGGCTTTACTATGACAGAGAAGCCTTGGAAGGAGAGCCGGCCCACTGGGGGCCCTCTCCGACGACACCCAAAAAGCCACATCAATCAGGAGCGGCTCCGGGAAGGAGCTGCGTGAACGGCGACAAGGGCCCCACGGCGACGGTCCTGGGACAATGGCGACGGCCGCCCAGCTCACCTGAGATCGGATTGCCCACGGCAGCAGAGGAGCGCGGGGGGTGCCGCCACCCGGCCGCGGCCAACAACGGCTCCCCTTTAGGATAGGCAACAGCGGGACTGGACCGGCCTCCGCTGGGCTGGGGGGGGACTCGGCGGCCCCCCCCCCCCCCTTCCGGCCTGGGGAACCCAGCCGAGAGTGCGAGAAAAAGTGCCACCGACCTGGCGCCACGGGCCACCGGCTTTCACCCAGCCTAGCCGCGGTCGGCTTTCCCTTACGGAAAAAAAAGCCAGGGGACAGCACGACAAAAAAGGCACACGGAGGCACGTTCGCAACGACCTGTGCTAGCTACGGGGGCCGCGGGGCCGGGGGCCCGGGGTGGGGACCGAGGTACGCGCCTCACTACCTCCCCACGACGGACCCACCGGCATCCCGCTCGCGCCTTCATTGCAACGCTTCTCGGTGCCGGGGCTTAGGGCTGCGAGAGAAAAATATAAAGGCCCGCGGAGGCCTGGTGGGCACCCCCCCAACTCCACCCGCCTCAACAAAAAGCAACGGACCCGGCGCGGCAAACCTGGCCCTGCCCGGCATAAGCGGCTCAGTCGATCCGGCCACGACCGAGGTAGGCGAGGCGCCGCCGCCTCACCCAGGACCAGTCCGGCGGGGCTCTCCATTGGGTGCCGGGCCCGTAAAAAAAAAAAAAAAAACTGGGCCAAAAAGATCTGCCCGCCACAACGCGGGTCCCCGGCTTAAGGCCGAGGAAGGTGGACGGCTTCAACAACGCAGGCCGGGGACCACCGCCGCCACCGAGGCGGACCCACGGGCCCAAAACAACAGCAAATGATTCTGGAGCAGAGGCATTGCCTGGAGAAAACTCTCCCCTGCTTTGTCTGGGCAATCCTTAACCAGTGTGTTACATGGCTCTTGCTGCCAATTTCTGCCTCAACAGTGTGATAGATGAATCTGATTCCTGCTAACAATTGTAACTATATTTTAAATATTTTAGAAAATATTTGTTAAACAGTAATAGAAGAAAAGGATATGGAATTAGTGACACAAAACAGATGTTTTCAGATCTTCATGAGAAAACAGGATGCAGGATGTAGTTTGAGATAAGTCACATCCCAAAAGGCAATAGGCCTCAGGATAAATAAAGAATTGGCCTTGAAATGGACAAAATTGGGATGATTCCAGGTATCGATGAAATCATAAGGCTTCTTTTTGGAATATAATGCTGGCTTCTATACCACAAGTCTTGGGGTGCATGTGCAGCTTGTGGGGTTGTTCAAAGGACAGTGATGATGAGGAGAAGCCTTTGTGGGAAGCGACCACCAAAGCCAAAAGACCCCTTAGAAGCAAGTGGAGCATGCACTGTGCAGTCCAGTGACATAGATTTCAAGAATCAAAAATAGGAGGAGATTGACAGAAAATTATTGATGAATATGTATTAGCATCCAGTCTATAAGTTGTGATTAGATTCTTTATCTTTTGAATGGGAGGCAGGGTGAGAAAACCCCCCTGGATCCTGACTGGTTTTGCTTATGCTTTATCCAAACCGCTGCCAAATTATTTTGTATCTGCTTGATTATATTTGATTGCATGATTTCATATAAAATTGCTGCTCAAATAAAATTGCTGCTAAATTCTAATGTTGGTTTATTAAATTAGACATATAGGGACCTCATTCATAACAACAGCCCACCTCAGTCACCTACCCGTTGGGACTGTGCTTTCTACTGAGCCAGTCCTGCCAGAAAAGCAGCTTTAAACACATCTCTAAGAAGGCACTGATCCAGATAAAGCCCATCCATTCCCCTCTGCCCAGGGCCAGTCCCCTGTACATCTGGCAGCCTGCAAAATCTAACACCCCCTCAGGCTCCAACACATTGTTCCAGCCCAAAGCATAAAGGCAATTTGTTTTGTTAAAGCTGAAGTCATTCCTGCAGGTCCTCGGCCTTCCAAGGCCAACGCTGCCATACCAGAGGGAATCCTGTGACCCCGAGCATTTGATGGTGACCACACCAAAGCAAGAGGTGGCTCCTTCAGCCGGAGAATGGCACATGGCAATGCTGTGCCTTTGTGTCCCCAGCCTTCCCCCCACTGTTTCAGCAATGGCAGCTACACTTAGGCAGCTTCAGCAGAGCTTATTTGTGTTGGCTGAGTGCAGATCAGGACTCCCAGCCCACCTCTAACAGCAGCTTGCAATGACAACAGGACCTGCACACTGAGGTCTTTTGCTGGAGCCAAGCCTGTCACAAGCACACACCCTCTTCAAACTTCCCATCAAACAGAAAGGAGAAGAGCAGGAAAAGGCTACCTTTCGACCAGTCTTCCCCAGGTCTACACATGGGCCAATTCTGGGTAGAAAACTCCTGCCAGTGCTGGCCTTCTTCTTCATGGTGAGAAACTTCTCCCACAGGAACTTAGAGGGAAGCAGCTGAAAGGCAAAAATCAACCAGCTAGAGCCTCAGAGTTGGGCTTGTTCAGAAAGGCTTTTCTTGAACAAGTGGCACTGGTGAACAATTTGTGGTCACATTGTCCAGGACAGTCCTGGAAGCCCTGGAAGTTGCTTGCTGAAATACTCAGCACCAATAAATTAACAATACAGAGTGCAATACACATACTCCAACCACATGGCTCTGTCCCATCAGCTTCTCCGTGATTGCATGTGACATGGTTGGGGATTTCTGCTCTTTGGGCATTTCTTTCCTCTTTAGGTTCATTGGATTGAGGCAGTGACCTTTTCAAAGAAGGGGGACGAGCTCTCAGAACTGCCCTGACTCCATCCCTGTACAGCACTGAGAACTCACAGCAAGGAGATATCACTGCTGGCTGAGTCCAAGAGAGGCAAGAAAGGAACCTTGTACCAAGAGTGAGGAGCACAGGAATGTGTCCAAGTTGTGGTTCTCTCTGGTAATTAGCATTTGTTTTCTCTCTCTGGGCTCACAGACCCCTGCAGAGAAGAAAACAGAGGGATCTCCTGGACAGAGCCTCAGCAGTGGGGCATCTTCAGGCAAGTGAGCTCCAGACACCAAGGGACATTTGTGGCTCTGGCTCCAGGGAGCAGGAAAGAACTGTACAGCCCTCAAGATTCCTACCAATCCAGAGCTTTCAAGAGAAGCCAACTCCTTTGGGACAGATACCATCAACACATGGTAAACCAAAATCAGGGGACAATTCCCAGCACAGGAAGATTTCCACCATCCTGCAGAACAAAGGTGTGATGGTCTTCACAGGGGTCTTAGGATGAGGGAAGAGACGAGGATCTGACTCCATGGTTCAGCAGGCTTGATTTATTATTTTGTGATATATAATATATTAAAACTACACTAAAAGAATAGAAGAAAGGATTTCATCAGAAGGCTTGCTAAGAATAGAAGAGGAAGGAATGATAACCAAGGCTTTTGGCCTGGACTCTCTGTCTGAGCCAGCTGGGCTGTGATTGGCCATTAATTACAAACATCCAACATGGGCCAATCCAAGATCCACCTGTTGCATTCCACAGCAGCAGATAATCATTGTTTACATTTTGTTCCTGAGGCCTCTCCGCTTCTCAGGAGAAAAAATCCTAAGGAAAAGATTTTTCATCAAAGATATCTGGGACACAAAGGTGCTGAGACATTTTCTTCTGGACGTGCTGCAGCAGATAACTTGCTTTGCTGTACACTGTGTCTGCAGGGCTGGATCTGTGCCCACACAGGAGCTGGGAGAGAACAGCTGCTTTGGAAGCTCTTCCAGCTGGGACCAGCCCTGTCTCACAGGGCTTTGGGCAGAGTTTGAGCTTCCCCCCCAACATGCTCAGGTGCCCAAGGGCAGCTTGGTCTTGACACCAGCAGGGGGCTATTTACAAATCACAAACGGGACAGGACTGCTGTGGAACTGCCTTGAGCTGTTTTATTTTCCAGCATCACTCTCATTACATGGTTATGACAATGGGAAGATGCCAGCAGCTCACATCCCAGGCAGCAGACCAAGAACCTAATGTTACAACTTCCTTTATAAGTTTCTTGACCAATCACACAAAGCAAAAGCACATTGACAGTAGTTCTATCCAACCACTATAAGCACTCGTACCTTTGGTTAAAACAATGCTTGCTTATTTTGAATACAATACCTGCTTGTAAGCCTTAAAGCACAATGCACAGAGCTCCATTATTAAGTTTTAACCGTCCTAATCTCTTGCTAGATAAACTTTTCTGTGGCTTAGGAAGTTATTCTAGACAAGTGTTAATACACAGACCATTGTTCTATTTGTCCTTGCTTTTCTACTTTTTAAATAATTTTTCTGGTGACCTATCTCATGGCAGCTGCTTAGCTCTAATCACAGTTCTACTGTATCTGCGGCTTGCCTTTTGCAGCTTTCCCAAAACCCTCTAATTTTGTGATTTCCCACAAATCCCCTTCTCTCTTCACCTAAAAAGAAACCTTAATAATTGTGTAGTTTATTACTTGCGTTTCGTAGCCTTACTAGAATATTTCAGCTTATTACCTACTTAAAGCATTTTCTTGCTTGCACTAAAGCAGGGGCAGGGAGAGCAGGGAGACCAGGGCAGTTTGCAGCCTTAACACAGCCCACTGGGTACTTACAGTGAAAGATGTCAGTCTTTCCCTGGACAAAAGACGAGGTGTCGAGGTCTTCTTTGGGAATCCAGAAGCCATTTTGAAGGCAGGATCTCCCAGATGAGTGACAATGCCTCAACAAAACTGGAAGAAGCAACAATGGAACTCTGAAAATCCAGAACCCAATTCATGGCAGATTCAAGGCATATATTGGTGCTAAAAATTTTCTATGATTTGAAAGTAGCTAAGTGCTTGTTTGGTCTAAGTAGCTAGTATGTTAGGCCTCTAGTTGGACTTTATTTGAACTATAGGGCTGCCTTGTGCAATTCAAAGATGGATCATACCGAAACCTGGAGCTAAAAATCTGAACATTAGCAATAGTTAGAACAGACAAAGCTGCAGCCTAAATATTACTTTAAAAGAGCAAGAGTGGATATCCTCTTCTTTTGGCAAAAGCACCCCTGCTCTCTCAGCTGCTCCTCACAGGACTTGGGAGAGACTGGGATGTTATGGCTAATGGCTTAAAAATTGTTAGAAAGGATTTTCTGCGCCTTGGGACAAAACTGTATAAAGAGGCTGCGACCACCCAAGCCCACCCTTCCCTGAAAATGCCTCTGGACTGGAACTTGGCACTGTGAGTTAAGCTGCCGAAGGGAACTTGAGACAAGACAAAGGTGACACTATTGTCCCATTAGCTCAGGGCTGGGGAGAAGTAAACAAGGCTGCAGAGAAAAACCTATCCACAACAAAGCCAAACCCAGCAGCTGTCCTGAAAATCAGCTCTGTCTGGCTTCAAGGTGGGCAAGTCATAGCCACAGACTCGTCTGCTGAGGCCAGGTTTGCACACAAACCTCCCATCAAAGACCTCCACAGTGCCCCCAGACCCATTCCTGAGGCCTTGCACCAGACAACTGCAGGGCACGCAAAGTAACACAACAGATCTGAAAATCCAGAAGCCAATTGATGGCAGACTCAAAGGACAGACAGATGCTAAAGATTTTATGTTATTTGAAAGTAGCAATAGACAGAGTCCAACTTGCCCCACCCCAGGGAGGCAGCTGGGAGGTCCCACCTTGCCCAAATCTGCATGAATCCATTGGAGTCTTACGTTTTGCGAGACCTCACCACAGAGAAGACCAGAAGAGGATTTTATGGTATGCCAATGGGATCCATGGAATGGTGATGTTTTTCACTTCATCTGTCTCTGTCACTCTCCTTCTTCCCCTTCTTCCCAACCCCTCATCTCCACCCCTGCCACCCCCCCGCTTCTTTTTCTTTTCCTTTCTCTCTCTCTTCCTCCTATTTACTGTTACATAAAATCCAGACTATTGATTTTGGCATATGGTCTCATTTGCACCTCAATTCACAGGCCTCTCTCTAATAATTGTAATAACCAGATGATAACAACCCACTGAAACTTGATGAAACTTCAACAGACCTCATTCACCTTTCAGCAGTTTAAGCAACCACTAGACGGGAAAAAAAAGTATAGACCAGTACATTTAGAAAATGTTGCATTCCTTCAGTGCAAAAAAAAAAAGCACAATCAGTAGAGCATATATTGTTCATCCACTAAGCTGTGCATTGTGGTGGTGTTCACAGGGGTCTTAGGATGAGGGAAGAGATGAGGATTCACTCATCTGACTCTTGATTTATTATTTTGATATATATTCTATTAAAATTATACTAAAAGAATAGAAGAAAGGATATCATCAGAAGGCTAGCTAAGAATAGAAAAAGAAAGAATGAATAACAAAAGCTTGTGTCTCAGAGAGTCCAAGCCAGCTGACTGTGAGTGGCCATTAATTAGAAACAACTCTAGGAGACCAATCACAGATGCACCTGTTGCATTCCAGAGCAGCAGATAACCATTGTTTACATTTTGTTCCTGAGCTCTCTCAGCTTCTCAGGAGAAAAAACCCAAAGGAAAGGATTTTTCATAAAACATGTCTGTGACAGTGCAGACTACTGAACTGCTGCACCAGAAGACGGGCATTATCCCATCCTGTATTTCCCTTTGGCATTCTCTCTCAGAGCGCAGATGAGACAAAACCAAAAAGTTCAACTTGAGTCAATCTTTACCTCCAAAGGAAATTCAGGAACTTTCTGCAGAGGCCAATGCTCTGCACGCTGATGAACTCCTTGCAGAGGCCAATGCTCTGCACGCTCAGGAACTTTGCAGAGGCCAATGCTCCGCGAACAATTCCCCTGGCGAATGGCCCAGTGAAGCCGCCTGCAGGAGCCCAGGCTGCGCACAAGCAGCCAGGGCCGCGTTCTCAGGCAACTGAGGCCGCGCCGCTGTCACAGACGCTGCCGCCGCCTTCGTGGTTTCCAGGCAGCCGCGGAACCCGGCAGCCGCCGCCCTTTCCCGGATCCTGCCCCTCCCGGCCCCGCACGCCCCCCAAGATGCTGCCGGGGCTCGGGGGCTTCGTCTGCCTGGGCTGGGGCTCGGCCTCCCCTGCGGGACAAGGTGAGGGGGGGTCCCCGGGGGTCGTGTCCCCCCGGGAGCGTGGGTGAGTCCCCCATGTCCCCCCCAAGCCGGGGTCACCCCCTTTTCTCTGCCCAGAGCTCCTGAGCCAGCTCCTGCTGCCCCCTGGGAGGGGCTTTGGGGAGCCCCCCGGGGACCCCCTTGAATGCCCATTCCTGGGCACTGGGACCCTTCGCATCTCCTTCCCCAGCTGCAGGACCCCCTGCACCCCCTTATCCTACCCCGACACCCCCTGCACCCCCTTTCCCGGGTATCCTCCTCTCCCAGCCCCTGGATCCCCCGTTTCCATGAGCCCGGGGAGCCCTGGACCCCATTCCCGGCCAGCCCGGGGCACCTCAGCCCCAGGCCTTCCTTTGCCCGGCGAGCGGTGACGTCACTGCAGACTCGGGCCGCCATTGGCGAGCAGCAAAGAGCGGCGCCAATGGCGGGGCCGGAGGCGGCTCAGGGGCCGTGAAGAGCCTTGAGCTGTGAGGGGCCCTGAGGGGCCATGAAGGGCCGTGAGGTGTCACTCTTGCGCCGAGAATGACACAGGAACAGGCAGGAGGCAGTATTGCAGAAAGACTAAAAGAAGGTTTAATTCAAGAGAACCGTGCGGTTTTTATAGAGTGATACGATATATTCTGTTTGATTGGCTCGTTAACAAAAACACATTCTTTATACACCGTCCTTGAGAAGAAGAGAAAGATGAAGTAGAAGAACACCACCTACGGATTGTTTATACTGAAGTTCTCACATTCTTACAACTTGCTAATAATTCTCACAAGCTGCTGTGAGAAACACTTGCTGTTTCTCTCTCTCTGTGCCATGGCATCCACAGTGAGGGGCTGTGAGGGGTCTTGGGCAACTGTGAGGGAGCCATGAGGGGCCTGTGAGGGACCATGGGGAACTGTGTGGTGTTATCTTTTTATACTAAAAACTACACGTACACTATTTACAACAACTTCTCAGTACTTATCACCTATGTTAGACAGTGAGTTTTTACTCTAAACTAATCTAAAAATGCCAACATCACTTAAAAGATGGAGGAAGGAAGGAAGGAAGGAAGGAAGGAAGGAAGGAAGGAAGGAAGGAAGGAAGGAAGGAAGGAAGGAAGGAAGGAAGGAAGGAAGGAAGGAAGGAAGGAAGGAAGGAAGGAAGGAAGGAAGGAAGGAAGGAAGGAAGGAAGGAAGGAAGGAAGGAAGGAAGGGTGATAAATGAATTCACTGGATTCAAGGATCGTACAATTATAAATTTATTATTATTATTATGCAAGCAAGAATAAGCAAAGTTCAGCGCTGGGCGGCCGGGAGTCTCCGCTCCTCTAGGCTCGCACCATTCCTATCCTCAAAGTCCACCTTTTATTGCCTTTTTCTCCCGGGTCCAGGGATGACGTGGTCTGTCTTTGGCGCTTGCTCGTTCAGTTGCTAGGGGGTCTTTTTCTGCCTTCTGGTGGTCGTGGGATGAAGGCTCCAAGTCTTCCTCTTTTAACCGCTGAGTGAACTTTTCCTTCTAAGGCATACCTATACAGTGGAATTTTCAGAACACTATACGATTCCTGCAAGCCTAAGCAATTCTTGTGAGTTTAGGGATTGTTGTTACAGCTCTCCTCTGTGACCTCTTAGGTGAACTTTTCTTTACCATGGAATTCCCAAAGCACTATACGATTCCTGCAAGCCAAGCAACCATATGTGAACCATATGTGGCTATACATTTAAAATCAAGCGTTTTTAGCTATTTAGTTATTGCTTTGATATTGTATAATTATTATTCTATTGATTAAATTAATGAACAAACATATTGCTACTTATTACAATCCCCCATTTGTTTTTTACCAATTTTGTTCATTAAATCTTTTTAGTTCCTTCCTAGATAACGTTAACTCAGTTTCCTCATCAGTTAAGCTATGTGCACTAATTTTAGATGCTAATTTCCTTAGCTTTTTCATCATATTCCAATTCATAACGAATAGAACTGCTGACAAAATAAAACCAAGCACAATCAGAATCAAAAGAACAACAATGGGATGGCATATACTGTTTAGGACACCTGTGGTAGTAGGAGACCACCCGAACAGGGTATCCCACCACCTGTGCTCGCCATCTTGCTTTACCTCTCTATTAACCGGTGTATTTTTCCTACATCATGATGAACAGTCACTAGGGTTTTCTGTCCGCTTTCCTTGATTCTCTCGAGGATTTGGATCAGGTCTTGATGGAGCATCAGTTGTCTCACTAGAGTGAAGTTCATCCCAATCGGAGTGGGTATTAGCTTTGAAGCAGTGTGTAGTTGCATTGGAATAGGTGGTGAGAGGTGACTTTAGCTTCATAAGTGATATCACACCCTGTAATCTTAGTGAAGTTACAAGCACAGAAGTTGGAGTGATTCTTTGTATCCACCACAATATCATCTACAAGCACAGAATCACAAATAGTTCTAAAACACGCACATCCATTGCCTATGTATATAAGAACTGTTTTAGAAGTCTCGTTAGGATGAATGTCAAAATGACAAATGTTTTGCTCTGTGTCTAAACAGATATCTTGAGCTATAATTCCATTGCCTTCACAGATGAACCCCAGTTGTTCTCAGATAATGCAAGATTCCAAATCAACAGTTTGCCATTTGTCATCAAACTGACGGGCCCATCCCCTATGTTCTATAGGATAGAGGACAGCTCCGTCATGGTTTATTCCTAATGCAATACCAGGAAAAACTAGATGTACAGAGGCATTGCGTATGGTCAAGACAAAAGCAGTAGTGCTATTTGAAATAGCATTATCGGTAAAATTCACCAGTTTCCACCAGGATTGGAATTCTCTTTCAAAATTGTTGGCATTGTTCCAGATTATTTTCCGTATTTCTGTGGGGAAAGTGCCTTCCTCGCCCTCTCTTATAATCGAGGCAGAAACTGACTGCATCCACAATTGTGCCTGGATACAGCTGAGGGCTAAGGAAACATTATTTTGTGCAGCACTGAGTGCATCAATCACCAATTTGTGATCGTTCACATTTACTCTTTCCCACTTTGGCAAAATGTTTGACAGCATCCACTGGTGTGTCCCCAAGGCTAACAGAGATGACTTCAGTGGTTGCTGTAATTTGGACAGATCTCTAGTCGTAGCAGCCAATTTGTTCATTAGTACTTCCGAATCAATGCTATTCAGGATTCCCAATGCTGTACCTAGAACACCGGTCACATCTCTAAGTTTCCTTGGTTTAAAAGAGCCACGTTTCTGCAGCCAAATGGTCCAGCCTTCAAAGGATGTTTGCAAAAACGGAGAACAAGCTGGCTGGATGTCTGAAACATTGGTCTGCATCAGCAGTTCGACCTGTTTGAGAGACCATGCTGGATTGAATAATATTTGTTGTTGACCAGTTTTCCTGATTATATAAGGTCCAATTTTGAAAATTTTTGGGGTGAGTATAACTGGTGGTACAGATGGAGTGATGATATTATGAGGTTCAGCAGTGGTAGAGTGCGTTTTAGTATCTATTATAAATTTAAAAGAAAGGCCCTGTGTATCTTTCGACCAGAGACAGACTACCTCTGCAGTGTGAGTTAATGTGAAGTTTTGCCAGCAGTCTCGTGTGATTGGGTATGCACAATCTGCTATTTGTTTATCCTCCTGACCCATGGAAACACTGATTGCAATCACGTTAGTATAGTCAGACCCATTAACCATTCGACATCCAATATTAATTTGTTCTCCCACTACTCCTTGAAGCTGCCAGGTTTTCTGCTTCTTCCATTCATGTCTAGCGTATGGCAGACTGTCATGCAGTACTAATGTTAGTAAACTTAAACCTGTGGTATTCCCCATAGATCCGGTAGATTGCAAAAAGGCCTGAGACCAGTCAGGGGTCAGGGTCCCTTTATTTAGGGGGATCATGTTCTCTTTGTAAAGCTGATGAGGGTTTCCCCAGGCAGCCGGGAGGCTCAGGGTTATAATAATTAAGGTAGCTCGCCAAGCAGGGCAGGGTCCTAGCAACAAATTTCTTTCTCCTTTTGTACTCATATCTCCTTTAACTGGGGCTTTCCTGTGCTCCGTTCCTGTTCCTGTGCTCTGTTGCTCTCCCCCACTACTCCTCACCTCTCTGCCTCGCCTGCCAGCCCGGGTACGTCGCTCTGCAGGGATCATTATCTTCTCGGCAGCAGGGGTAGTCTTCAGGGGTGCATTATTTGGGCTATCTCCTTAACTCCTGCCCCCACTCCTAAGGGCAGGCTGTCAGGCCTCCAGGCAAAGGGTCTCCTGTAAAGGATTTCTTTGATTTTATGACAGACTCTCTGCCGTCCCTAGCGAGCTTTACCGGGCCTTGAGTCCCACACCTACTTAGGGTCCACCCTCTGCCTTTTTATTCCCTTTCTCCTGTCTTCCTAGAGTTACGTCGTTCTTCCCTACGTTCTCTACGTTTTTGTTGTTTATAGACTCAGGAATAGTGATGAATCGTGCTATTCCACTCGTCAGGCCTCACTTGCCACCCCAGAGGAACGTGGATTCCCTTCTTACACAAGGTAGTTCATATGACTGTCTGGTTTTGGCGTGTGATCCTATGCAATTGGTGTTGGAATTCCCATGCCAGGGCCCAATCTCTTCTCTGTTCTAGATTTTCAACTAGTGACACTGCTTCTCTGTCAGGGATCACCCGCTCTCCAGGGATCCTTATAAATTCTCTTAAGGCCCTTAATGGATTTGCTCTTCTCCAATCCCAATCACAAGTAAGACACCATGTGCTCCCCACCAAATGTGACTGGAAAATCCACCATTTGTCTTTACAGCCCCCACAAAAGATTTTTACCCATGCCCGACAAGAAGATTCCCGACATTTAAGACACTCGGTGTAATTTAATAATTCTCGCCTCACTTCAGCCACTACTGAAAGAGCAAGCGTCAGTTCATTCCAGGTTTTCCATGGCAGAGGGCACTTGAACTCCTGTTCCAGTTCCTGTAGGGGTTTTCTTACCAAGAGTCTCAATCGGTATAGTTCTCTGTCCCCTAATTCAGTCATTCACGTCTCCAGCTGGCGCAGGTTCCTGTGCCTTCCGAAGGGTTGGCCGTAGATCTCCAGGGCGACTGGTCACCTCCCAAGGGGTGTCTGCAGGGATGGGTCCTTTCACTCGACTGGCATGTGTCCAGCCTTTTTCAGCAGTTGGGATGGCTGTTTCTGTGGTAAACAGGACAACATAGGGACCTTCCCATTGGGGTGTTAGGGATGTCTTTCCAAGTCTTAATTAGGACCCTATCTCTGGGTTTAAGCTTATGCATTATTATATCCAAAGGGGGTCTTTGTACCAATAGCCCTTTTCGTCTTAATTCCTCCCTCCGTTTCATTAACTGTTGTATGTAACCCTGAATTTGACTATCTTGGATGCAAGGATGGTTCCCCTGAAAGTTCTAAGTCGTAAGGCATTCCATAAAGCATTTCAAAAGAAGAGATTCCCACATCCGTCCTAGGTTGGGTTCTAATGTTTAGCAATGCCATGGGTAAACATCTGACCCAAGACATTTTAGTTTCTACCATGAGCTTGGTGAGTTGCTTCTTGATTTCTCCATTTGCCCTTTCCACCCTCCCTGAGCTTTGAGGGTGCCAAGGGGTGTGATATTGCCATTTAGTGCCCAAGGCCCTGGTTACCTCTCTCAGTGCTTTGTTTGCAAAATGGGGACCTCTATCAGAGTCTAATATTTCTACTAGTCCATACCTAGGGATTATTTCTTCCAGCAGGGTTTTAATCACCACATTTGCAGTAGCCCATGATGTAGGATATGCTTCTACAAAGTGGGTTAGATGATCTACCAGTACCAATAAGTACTTGTATCTCCCTACTTTCGGTAGCTCGGTGAAATCTATTTGTACGTGTGAAAAAGGTCGGTGTGCTAATTCCCTTCCTCCTGGAATCCTTTCTGTAGCTTGATGTCTGTTAACTCTTTGGCATGTTATACATCCCCTAACTACTTGTTTTGCTATATTGTAAATTCCTATACACATGTACTTAATAGTAAACTGATCTACTAAGGCTTGGGTTCCCCAATGAGTCTGGTCATGCAGCTGCTGCACTATTCTTCGGGCTATAGATTTTGGCAGTACCTCCCTATCGTCTGGCAAGTTTCGAATACCCCCATTCTCTTTTATTCCCATTTTGTCTAATTTCTCCTTTTCCTGGGCTGTAAAGCTCAGGACTCGAACTTTCTCATCATCTCGCGTTCTCCTTATCCCCTGATCCTGGAATTTTCTGAGAGCAGCTTCCTTTGCCTCTCTGTCTGCTGTGTTGTTTCCTCTGATCAAATGGGAGAGACCCTTTTGATGTCCTTTAACATGTACTATTGCTGTTTTCTTTGGGCCTCTTAAAGCTTGTAGACCTGAGTAATTAGTTCCTGATGTATTAATTCTCTTCCTCGGGAGTTTATTAACCCTCTTTCTTCCCAAATTTTCCCAAAGGTATGTACCACTCCAAAGGCGTATTTTGAGTCTGTGTAGATGGTCCCAACCTTAGCTTCCAAGAATTTTAGAGCCCGCAATACTGCATACAGCTCACAGGCCTGGGCTGACCAACTAGGACTCAAAGGTCCGGATTCTATTATTTCCAAATTTTTACCTCCTACAATCGCATATCCAGAGATTCACTTTCCCTGAACAACTCTAGAGGACCCATCCACAAATAACTTTTCTCCCTCTTCCAGTTCTTCCTCTTCGAGGTCTGGCCTAATTTTTGTTTGTTTTTCTATGCTATGTAGGCAGTCATGAGTTAAATCCTCCTGTGGATCTCCAAACAAGAATTCAGCGGGGTTTTGCAGAGAGGTGGTTTCAAGTATCAACTGAGGGGATGACAGTAAAATGCCCTCGTATTTCAAAAGTCTTGAGTCTGTTATCCATTTTTCTGCCTTTTGTTGCAATACTGCCCGTATGTTATGGGGGGTAAAGACTTTCAGTTCTCCTCCATAGGTAATTTTGAGAGCTTCTTCCACTAAGAGGGCTGTTGCCACTATAATCTGCAAACATGTTGGCCATCCTCTACTTACGGGGTCTAGTATTTTAGAAATAAATGCTACTGGTTTTCGACTGCCGGCCCAGTCCTGAGCCAGTACCCCAAATGCTACTCCTGCCTCAGTGTTAACAAACAAATAAAAGGTCTCCTAACACCTGGGAGGCTTAGCACCGGAGCATTAGCCAATTCCTCTTTTAATTGTTTTAATGATTCATCATCCTTCTCAGTCCATTTCATCAAACCTTCTGCAGTTAGTTTTTCATACAAAAATTTTACTTTACCACTAAAGTTTTCAATCCATTGTCTGCAATATCTTACAAGACCCAATAGCTGCCTGATTTGTCTCGTATTTCTTGGGGGAGGAAGGGAGAGGATTCCCTTAACCCTCCCTGGGTCTAGTGTTTTAGTTCCTTTACTAAGTCGGTGTCCTAGGTACTTCACTTCTTCTTCTACAAATTGCAATTTACTTTTGGACACCTTCAGCCCCTGGATGCTTAAAAAGTTCAGAAGCTTAATGCTTTCTTCTCTAACTGATTCCTCGCTTTTTCCAGCAATTAAAAGGTCATCTACATATTGAACAATGGTTATTGCTTGGTTTGGGGTATAGGATTTCATTATTTGCTCTAGTGCCTGCCCAAACAAATTCGGGGATTCTGTGAATCCCTGTGGGAGCACTGTCCACCTTAGTTGTTGCTTTCAGTGGGTATCAGGATCTTCCCATTCAAATGCAAAATAATTTCTACATTCTTCTTTCAAGGGGCATGCCCAAAAGGTGTCTTTCAAATCTATAACACTATACCAGTGATCATCTGGTTTCAATTGACTGAGCAATGTGTGGGGGTTTGCTACTACAGGGAACCAGGCAATGGTTCTCTTATTTATTTCCCTTAGATCATGTACTAATCGGTATTTTCCGTCTGGTTTCTTTACAGGTAAGATGGGGCTGTTGAAGGGAGACATGCAAGGTTCCAAGAGCCCTTGTTGTATTAACCGTTCTACCTCTGGTTTTAGTCCCCTTCGCCCCTCATCTGACATGGGATATTGTTTTATCCTTACTGGGATTTCTGGGCTTTGAATGTTGACTGTGAAGGGCTCTATATTCAATCTTCCTGCTGTATCAGGGGTATACCAGACTTCTGGGTTGATTTTCTCTTCGTCAGTGACCCATAAGGGGCACAACCTGACTTTCAGCTGTTTTTCTTCAATAGTTATGTTTATCCCTAATTCCACCATTAAATCTCTTCCTAATAAATTGTAATCAGCTTCAGGGATCAGTAGCAGTGATCCTACCCCTATTTTCTTCTCTGATTCTATTAAAACATCTTTAATTACAGGAACCTGGAAGGGTTCTCCTTTTGCCCCAATAACCTGTAGTGTGGAAGGTGAAATCTTACATCCCAGGGGCAAAGATTGAACTGTTGATCTCTCAGCCCCTGTATCTACAAGGAAGGTTATGGGGGTTTGCTGGGGACCCACCTTAAGTTTTACCTAGGGCTCCGATGACATTTGCGTCCCCAATAGATAGAGCCCTTGACCCCCCTAAACCTCTTTGAGCGTTTTCTCATCCCTAAGCCTCTTTCGGCATTCCCTCTTCATGTGTCCTTTTCCACCACAATAGTAGCACACTGTTCCTTCTCTCCCTCCAGTTGGGGGTCCTCCTAAATCCCGGGGACCTCTCCTCATGCCACTTCTTTCTTGTGCTGGAAGGTTGTTTCGTTGTCCCTCCCTGACTGCCGCCACCATCATCCGAACTTGTCTTTTGTGTGCCTCATCCTCCCGTCTAACATATACCTTCTGAGCCTCCCTGAGCAATTCATCAAGTCCTCTGTCCTGCCAGTCCTTTAACTTTTCTAATTTCTTTCGAACATCCTCCCATGATTTGGCTACAAACTGTGTTTTAAGGACTGCTTGCCCCATTGGCGTCTCTGGGTCCACCCCTGAGTATAACTGAAAACTCTTCCTTAATCTTTCCAACCATTCAGTGGGGGTCTCATCTTTTCCTTGGCACTCTTTGAATGCCTTGCTTATATTTTGTCCCTGGGGCACAGCCTCTCGTATGCCCGGGATTATGATGGTTCTTAAATCCTGCATATGACCACGATGGTTGGGGTCCTGATTGTTCCAGTTGGGATTTTGCAAGGGCCATTTCACATCAGCCGCGGGACCTTGAACATGTTGGGTGTCCCAAATCCTCATTCCTGCCCTTCTAATCATCCCTCTCTCCTCTGTTGTAAATAGGATGCCTAGAATGGATTGCATCTCCACCCAAGTATATATGTTTGGCCCTAGGAACTGATCCACTCTTTCTGCTACTCCTATAGGGTCTTCTAATAATTTTCCCATCTCTTTCTTAAACTCACGAACATCTCCTGAATTCAAGGGGACAGTGACAAACCCCATCCCAGCTTGAGGTCCTCCTAATGCTATTTCTCTGAGAGGGAACAACCCACTGCTCTCTCCTTCCTCAATTACTGTTCTCATCTGACTCCGAGTACGCCTTCTGCAATCCGGGGAGTCCGTGACCTGCTGTCTATTAGGGGCCGATGCCGGGAATGCGTTTGGGAGGGTTCAGGGGGAGCTGGTGGTATATACGGGGGAGGATAAATAGGAACATATTCCTCCGGTTGAGACTTTTTCTTTTTTTCCTCCTCCCCTTGACTCCCTTAAGGGGGAACAACCTAGGTGTTTGCTCATTACTTTCTACCAACCATAATTTAGCATGTGCACTCTCCTCTGAGTTCACCAGCTCTTTAGAATTCACATAAATGTTCAGGGCTTGACAGGACAGACCCAATCCTCGAAGGATCCGAAAACGGGCCAGTATATACTTCCTGAATCCAGATTCTTGCCTCCCCACACTACCATACAATAATTTATCATTTTTGCCTTTTCCTTCCCCTTTCTGGAGGGAAAGTCATCCCAATACTTAATCATTAATCCTAACGGACTGTCCTTAGGTATTGGGGGTAACTGGGGACCCTCCCCCATGGCATCAGAAGGCTTGCTTTTCTTCTGCCCCATCTTCCAAGGCACCTCCACACACACACACACAAAACCCCTCGGTCGTGGCTTGCTCCCTCGCGGGCTACGAGAACCGCACTACTAGAGGGTCCCTCTCACGTCGTCCGCAGGTGGACGTCTCATTCACCGTGCCCTGGGATCCCAACCCCAACCGAGCGGTTCACCTCGTATACTCACGCGTCCTGCGTCGTCGCTTGGATCTTCGTGCACAAAGTTTACAGGGTTACCGGTGTTTTCCTTGCTTATTCTCGAATTTAGGTTCATCAGTCCAAATGAGGGGTCGGGTGAGAAGGCCAGGGCCACCAGGTGGTGGGGCGCCCCCCCAGGATTCTCAAACCAACCCCATTTTCTGGATCCAAGTCACGGCACCAAATTGTGATAAATGAATTCACTGGATTCAAGGATCATACAATTATAAATTTATTATTATTATTATTATTATTATTATTATTATTATTATTATTATTATTCAAGCAAGAATAAGCAAAGTTCAGCGCTGGGCAGCCAGGAGTCTCCGCTCCTCTAGGCTCGCACCGTTCCTATCCTCAAAGTCCACCTTTTATTGCCTTTTTCTCCCGGGTCCAGGGATGATGTGGTCTGTCTTTTGCGCTTGCTCGTTCAGTTGCTAGGGGGTCTTTTTCTGCCTTCTGGTGGTCGTGGGATGAAGGCTCCAAGTCTTCCTCTTTTAACCGCTGAGTGAACTTTTCCTTCTAAGGCATACCTATACAGTGGAATTTTCAGAACACTATACGATTCCTGCAAGCCTAAGCAATTCTTGTGAGTTTAGGGATCGTTGTTACAGCTCTCCTCTGTGACCTCTTAGGTGAACTTTTCTTTACCATGGAATTCCCAAAGCACTATACGATTCCTGCAAGCCAAGCAACCATATGTGAACCATATGTGGCTATACATTTAAAATCAAGCGGTTTTAGCTATTTAGTTATTGCTTTGATATTGTATAATTATTTAGATATTGATTAAAATGATGAACAAACATATTGCTTCTTATTACACTCATCACCATCTTTACCGCGCATGCTCCACCACTCGTTTTGGTTGTCGCACAAATCTTTGGGGGTCGTTGTTTGATGAAGGCCTCTCTTCTTCCTCGATGTCTTTAATTCACCTTTGGGTTACACATGCACACCCAGCCAGTACAATGTAATCCAAAACTAACATATTAACTACATTTAAGCATCAAAGCAATAAATCTCTTATAGCTGGCACTTTTCTGGGACCCAACCAGATTTTCCCTTCTTTCTGTTAATTTTTAGTAACTGTTATCTCTTGCATTTTCCTCCTCTCATGGAACATCTGCAGGGAGGGGGGTGGAACCCCTCCACTCCCTTTTTTCTTGGCATTGCAACTTTTAACTGTTTTATTATTATTTCTAAATATTAATTACTGCATCAATATTGATTACTGTCTCAATTTTGTCAGCACAAATCATACCTATTTACCACAGCTCTGTTCCTCTCTCTTGCAGCCCTTGAAAGCCTGAAGGAGGACATGAGCAGTGCTGTGTCAGAGCTGGCATTTCAAACACTGCATGTCCTCCGAGCAACAGCCAGTGGGCGATATTCCATCTTCCAGAGGCTGCACGATCAGCTGCGCAGGGCATGGATGACTCGGCCTCGTCTGTCACGGCTCGGCTGGCTGCACTGCTGGAGCTCTGAGGAGAGCTGATCCGGGAGGCTCTCTTTGCTGGGGCAACCTGAGCCAGTGGGGATTTTTAGTTTTCTGTAAGATTTTTCTTTTCTTCCATTCTATTTTTTATTCTATGTAAATATAGACTATGTTATAATACACGGAATCTCAGGAGATTTCTTTGCTGCCCAGGGTCTGTAGGGCATAGGGGAAGCGGGGGAAAAGGGTGCTTGTACTCAGGCAGCTGCCCAGGCATGCAGTGCTGTAGGGAAAATGGCCAGAAGCCCCTTGGCCTTTGGTGGTTCTGCTGAAGCCTTTGTGCTGCCCACAGAGCGGCTGGGCAGGGGCTGGAGCTGCGGGGATCCCTGCCAGAGTGCTGCCTGGAGATGGCCACAAGCCCTGTGCCAGGCAGGAAGCGCCATCCGTCTCCTCCCGCCCGTGTGCTGCTGCCTGCCTTGCTGAGGGCTCCCAGGTGCCTCTGGATGAGGCTGCTCTGGAGCTGCTGTGGGGCTGCGGCGCTGCTGCCGGGCAGCTTGGCCGGGCTGGGGCAGGGCCTGAGGGGCTGGGGCGCTGGCAAGCCCTGAGCAATGGGGCTGTCAGAGGCCACAAGCAGCCCCCTGGCAGCCGCCTTCCTCCTGCCAGAGCTGACTGGCAAGACGGATCCCGGGCACTCTGCAACTAACAACATCAGTGTTGTTGGAAACCCAAATGCAGGGAAATCTCAGACCTTTGGTCTTGTCAGCAAAGCTTAGAATTAAACACAGCATTTGAGCTGAGACCTTGGAAAGGGCTTCCAAACTCAGGTGCTAGAAGCGAGAATGCAGATTTCTAGTTTATAGCAGAGACACGGGGAGGAAAGTTGAAGTGGAGGAAAGTTTCGAGTTTTAGAGTTCAAGATCTAGAAAAAATCCAAGTAGTTCCAATGGTAAACAAGATGTTTAGGATGCAGTGCTGTAGGTTTGTTGCATCATGGCATGATTGGCTAAGGAAGCTTCCACTGTAGCATGATGTGGGAACCCAGGAAATTCCTCTGGGTGCCCTGCAGGACTCAAGACCCTGTCAGAGGGCTCAGAGACCTTGGCAGAGAGCCCAAGACCCCTGTGCCTTTGATTTAGCCCTTGGAAAAAACAATTCCCAACCTTGTATGAAGAATGGCAAGCCACAAAATGATAGTGAATTTAGCACAGAGTGGAAAAATAGATTTGGGGGGATTTTAGAATGGGGCTTCAGGGGGCAAGATGGAGGAATCTGGGCATGTCCAGCCTTTCTCCTTCTTCTTCTTGGCCTCCGTCTTCTGCTGTGATGTTGGCACTTTTCGATTGGTTTAGAGTAGAAGCTCACTGTCTAACGTAGATGATAGGTATTGGAAAGTCATTGTAAATATTGTACAGGGAGTTGTTTTTAGTAGAAGAAGATAACACCGCCCCGGCGGAGGCAGAGTGCCTTAGACTGTCTTGCTGAGCGGACCTCGGCAGGACAGGAGAAAGAATTTTATAGATGAGATAAAAAAACTATCTTGAAACCGAGAAATGAAGAGCTCTGACTCCTTCTTCCACCGCTGGGCTGGGAAAAGAGACTTTCTAACTTATCTCGGGGTCACTCTGAGCAGCTAGAGACCCCGAGAGCATGAGTCCCTAAGAGGAAATCTTGAAGGATTGGGTCCAAAACAGAAATATCCTTGTTGGCCGTGTCTTCTTGGCCAAGAAGTCCTTCAAAGCTCTTGCAACTACAAGTCTTGCGGCCCTGTGAGCTGTGCGCTGGAGATGGGAGCCAAACTCACCCTTCCTGTCTATGTGGAAGAGAAGAAAAAGCAATGGCATCATCTAAAAAAATCAGAGGTCCGCTCTCTAGCTCCTTCCAAACTCCTTCAACTCGCCCAAAGTGTGATTTACCTACAAATAGATGAGAGGGACTCTTAGTGCTGCTGTCTCTTTGACTCCAGAGTGGCTGCTTTAGAATCTTTCCCATAACCCTGTGTAGTTATGTGCCAGCAATGTCTCCTTTGAAGCAACTTTCCCAGCTGACTTGCATGGAGGCTTGTTTGAAGGGTGTTTGAGGAGAAAGGCTCCCATCAGAGGTCTGGGCTTTGGCCTAGCTGTGTCGCCTGCTGATTGTGAAGTGTGCCATCAGCAGCAGGGCTTTCTGGGCTAAAAATATCATCAAGTCACTTGGACTTGCTCTTTTTGGCCTATAAAAGCTGGAGCCACTTTTGGGGCAAACTTGGAGTCCTCATCTATGGGTGGATGGAGCAGCTAGGATTTTCCCAGTTGCTGGGAATGGTTCTCCAGGTGCCTGGTGTAAAAGGGGGCTGCCCAGCAACTGCGCATCTGCAAGATAATGAACAATTGTCTTGGTTTGAAGAGAGAGGTGTCTGCTAAGGAAGGCAGAAGCCTTCTCTGAAAGGGAAAATGTAAATCCCCAGCCCTCAAAGGATTCTAATTTAGAAATTCAAATGCTCTCAGGGAAAAATATGGGGGTAGGACTGAGAGCCTGCAGAGCTGGGTGGCGTTTGCTGATGCTCTGAGCCCTTCCTAAAGATCCTGTGGGGCTGCCTTAGACACCTGGGGCCAAGCATTCCTTCCAGCCTGGGCCACTTTGGCTGGGCTGGGGGCGGCCCCAGGGCAGGCGGCAGTGTGTGCAAGGGCCCTGGCTGGCACGCTGCAGCACGGTCACCGTGCCATGGAACGGAACCCGGTGTCCAAGGCCCCTTTGTGACACGTGGGAAATAGAAGCTTGCCCAGCTGCTGGGAACACGCAACGGGGCACAACGGGACAGAGCAGTGCTGTGAGGAGCCCCCACACAGCACGCTCGTTCCCGTCTGAGCCCGAGCTTTTCCGCAGCCTTTTTCCTGCAGCTGAGCTCGAGGCCAGCGCACAGAACTCGGTGACCCGTGGCCTTGCGAGACTTCTATTCTGCAGCTGCCTCAAGGGCAGGGCATGGGACTTGGTGCCCCAGAGCTTTCCCAGGGCACCTCTCCTGCAAGTCGCTCCAGTCAGAGACATGGAGCAGAGACCCCCGAGAGTACCCAAGATGGCCTGGCTGGAGGAGGAGGAGGAGGAAGAAGGCCCTGGAGCTGCCCCAGCACAGGAGACTGAGGAGGTGGTGCCTTCCATCCACCCCAGGAGGGTGAGTGGCAGAGCTTGGCTGCAGGGCTGGAGCCTGCAGACAGCTTGACCCCATGTAATGCTATCCCATCCCATCCCACCCATCCCATCCCATCCCACCCCATCCCATCCCATCCCATGCCATCCCATCCCATCCCATCCCATCCCATCCCGTCCTGTCCCGTCCCATCCCATCCCATGCCATCCCATGCCATCCCACCCATCCCATCCCATCCCATCCCATCCCATCCCATCCCATCCCATCCCATCCCATCTCATCCCATGCCATCCCATCCCATCCCATCCCATCCCATCCCATCCCATCCCCTGGGGAAATGCCCACGGACAGGACGGAAGAGGGCCCGGGCAGACACCCCGCAGTGGCCGTGCTCCATCCCCTGTGGCATCCCAAGGCTCTCCCAGCCTGGGGGGCGCAGGGCTGGGCTGTTTTCTCCGGCCTCTCCCGCAGCCCCTCAGCTCTGGCTGCGCTCGCTCTTTGCCAGATGCAGCCCTGGAGCGCACACAAGAGCAGGAATCCAGCCGTGGCCGCTTCCGCAGCACAGCCCAGGTACCTGCAGCCACCCCCAGCTGGGCTGGGCCTGCTGTCCCTGCTCAGCCCAACACCGTGTGTGCAGCACTCCATGCAACATCCCCGGCTTCCTGCCCTTCTCCTACAGTTTGTTTGCGACTTCATCCGGAGCATTCATCAGGAAGAGACCAGCAGCATGGGCACTGGGCCCAGAGCTCACTCAGAGCTCCTCCATCATGAGACCAGTGCCGCCCTGCTGGATTTGCTCCTGGAGAAGGGTGTTGCCAGGCCAGAACAAGTAAGCAGCCTGGGGCCAGGCTTCCATTCCCCCATGAGTCACGTGGCTTTCCCAGCCACGCCTGCTGCTCCCTGGGAGCCTTTGAGGTCATGGCAGTGTGCTGGGAAGGGAAGTACTTCTCTGGGGACCCTGGGGACATTGCTCCCTCTGGCAGCTTTCCAAGTCTCCCCGTGCCTTCTCCAGGTGCCCGCCATGGTGAGGTTCATCCACCAGTGGCTCCTGGCCAATGATTCTGCCGAGCACAGGCTGGACAAGGCCCTGCTGGACCTCACGGAAGCACAGCCAGATGACACAGTCCTGACGCTCCTGCGTGTGGCCCCGTCCTGTGACAGGTATGGGGCCCACCTGCCCAGAGGGCTCAGGCCTCCCCAGCCCATCACCCTGTACAGCCTGTCCCAGGTGTCTGAGCAACAGAGACTTCCAGGGCCCTCTGGCTGCTCCCTTTGCCAGCCCTGGCACGTTGGCCCCTGAGCCTGCTGCCATGCTCCCTCCCTGCCCCTCAGGGCTCTGTCCCCACAGGCCTGGGCTGCCTGGCTGCTGCTGGCCAGGGCCAGTGGGCAGAGGCAGAACTGGCAGCCAGCTCAGCTCCCCCCGGTGCTGTGTCTGAGACCCCACCTGAGACAGAGCTCTGACCCCACAGAGCTGCCCTGGCCATGTGGAAGACCATCATGTGCTCGTCCAGGACTGCAGAGCCAGTGCAGCTGATCCTCCTGGATGTGCTGGGGAGCTGGCCAGAGCACAGCACGTGCACCTCCGATGGGGACCAAACGGCTGTCTTTGGCCTGGCTGTGAGTTTCTGCAAGTGGTCTTTGCTGGCCCCAAGGCCGCCTCTCCAGAGCTCTCCATCCTCCTTCCCCCACTGCATCTGCCTGCCTCACGCAGAGGCCTGAAACCTGGCCCAGGGGCAGCTTCAGGCCCAGCAGGCCCCGTGCTCCCCCTGCCTCTCTCCGGGCCTCTCCCTGCCACGCTCGGGCCCTGCCACACAGACGCCTGGGCACTGAGCGCTGTCTCGGGGGGTTTTGTCCTTTGCAGGCAACCGTGGTGATGTGGAAGATCCTCCAGGAGCCCCCTGTCCCACGTGTGGTGAGGCCGTATTTCCCCCGCCTATTTGTGCATCTGCTCTTCCAAGTGTTCTTCAGCACAGAGGAGATGCCAGAGGAGGTCCAAACCTTCTGGAAGGAATGCTTGGAAGAGCACGGCCTTGCCATCAGCCCCAACAGGTGCTCCATCCCACTCCTCCTGTCCCTGCCACGTGGCCTGCCAAGGAGCCAGTGCTGCCAGCGTGACCTGGCCTTTGCTTTGCACACAGGTTTGCAGTGCGCACCCTGAAGTGCCTGCTCTGCCAAAAGCAGTACAAGGATGTGGTAGTGTCAGTGGAACGCAAACGTGGCTGGGACACGCTGCTCTGTGCTGACACCCGCCACTATGCCGTGGGTCTGCTGGCCAGGTGAGACTCCCCTTCTCCCCATTGCTCCCGGCATTTGTGCTTTGTGCCCGAGCTGTCCCACACATACCCCGAGGCCCTGGACACACTGAGGGACGGCTAAGGACACACTGAGGGACGGCCAAGCAGACTGGAAAATGTTTGGAGGGGAGAGAGCGCAGCAGGAGACACCTCCTTAAGGGCCCAGGGCCCCTTGCAGGATGGTGGTGAAAGACCACCAGGCTCTGTGAGCCTGTCCTTGGAGAGATTTCCTCAGCTTCCTGGTCCCTTTTTCGCCCTCCTAGGGAGATGCGCCATGCTCGTCTTCGGTTGTGTTCCAGTATTGCACTCCACCTCCTCTGGCTGCTCAGCACACAGGAGTCACACTGGGATCTGCCCGCCCTGGCATTCCTTGTGGAGGTGAGCCAGGTGTCCAGCGCTACCTGGCTGAGCTGCCTCCCAGCTCTCTGCCCTCTCGTCACCGCAGCCACCTGGGACGGTGCCCGCGCCCTGTGCTGCTGCTGCTGCTGCTGCTGCTGCTGCTGCCTGGGCCCAGCCCTGTGCGGCTCCGGGCTCCTGCCGGCCGGCTCCCTGTAACTGCCCTGTGCCTTTCAGGTCCTCGAGTGCCTGGACCCGAGTGAATGTGGTGACAGTGTTGTGAAGGTCTCTTCACGGTACCTGCAGAGCGAGTGCAGGGAGAGGCGTCGCCTGGCGCTCAGGGCCCTTCTCGAGCTCATTGATGATCCCTCAATGGTGAGAAGGGGGCGGTGGCTGAAGCTGTGCTGAGAACGCAGTGGCTTGGCCTTGCCTGGGCTTGGGGCGCTGGGGCAGCTGCTCCCAGCTCTCCTGCCTCCCACTTCAGCTGCCCCAGTGCTTCGGGACAGGCCTTTGGCCTCTGGGCCCTGCAGCAGCAGGCTGGCCTTTCACAGACTTGTGTTCCGCACAGGCCGAAAGAATGTGGAGCTTGACCGAAAGCCTCATGGACCTACTGGGGGACAATGATGCAGAGATAGCTGGGATGACACTCATCACACTCAGCTTTATACTCCTGCACAAACACATTCTGATGGCAACCCCCATTGCCCTGCAGCTGGCTGAGGCGCTCCTGCCGCTCTTTGACCACGTAAGGCTCTGTGCCCCCAGCTACAGCCACTGGCTGCTGCCTGGAAACTGTGTGCCCTGTGCATTTCCAGCCCTGTGCCCAGGGGGCCCTGGAGGAGCCAATGCTGAGGTATTTTTTCCTTTTTTTTCATACAGGATAATAGCCAGGTACAGCTGCTCTCCATCAAACTCTTCCGAGACATGATGGAGTATTTGGAAGAGAGAGAAGAACCTTTGGAAAGCCCTGTGCAACAGAGCCTGCTTCCACTCTTCTTCCACTGCAATGATGAGAATCAGCGTGTGGCAGAGGTGAGGACTGGTGGGCTGCTACTGTCCCCCTGGCAGGGGGCTCGGCTGCATCCTGCCCTGCGCCTGCTGGACCGCAGCCTCCTCCAGGCCATGGCACGGGGAGGTGGGTCCCGTGGCCTGGGCTGTGGGGCCATCTCCACGTCTCTGCTGCTCTCCAGGCCTCTCGGGAAACACTGCTTTATGCGGTCAAGTTCATGAAGAGAAGGGATCTCAAAAAGCTGCTGAAGGAGCAGAAACTGTGGAAGTTCAGCAAGTGCCTGGTAAGGACGGCCTGGAAGCCCCAGGCTCAGCCTGGAGAAGGCCCCTGAGGGCGGCGCTCAGTGTGCGGGGCCGAGCAGCTGTGCCCCGCCCGCTGCTGCAGCCAGAGGCCACGGGGGCTCTTCTCCAGGCTCCCGTGTGCCCCAGCCGGGTGCCCATGGAGCCCCGGCCCGGCAGGGCTGCGGGCCGGCACCGCGGCTCCCCGGGCAGCAGCCGGCCCTCTGCCCCCTGCCCTCGGGAGCCCTTGGCCAGCGGCTGCTGGCCGCGCCTCAAGCCTGTGCGGCCAGGGGAGGCCGGGGCTGGGCGCAGGCAGCGCCCGGCCCAGGGGCGGAGCCCGCGCCAACCCTTCCCTCCTGCCGCTCTCTGCAGCTGGCAGAGGACAGGAGCAGAGCGGCCGAGCACCTGCGCCAGGCCCTGCGCTACCTGCGGAGCCCACAGGAGCCCCTGCGAGAGGCGGCCATCAGGTTCATGGGTGAGCCACGAGCCCGGGCTCCCTCCCCGGCCCGGCCCGCCGCAGCTCGGCCCCAGCCCCACCTGCTGCCCCGGCAGTGCCAGCCGGGCCCGGCGCCGTGTAGCCCCGCCCGGCCTGGGCATTGCTGCTGCCGCCCTCTGGCAGCCGTGCCCTGGGGCGGCAGCGTGCGGCAAGGGCCCGGGCTGAGCCCTGCCGGACCAGCAGCCCGTGTGGCCACAGCGCCGGCAGCGCCGCCGGCAGGGAGCTGTGCCGCTGGCGCCCTGACAGGCTCTGTGTTCACAGGCATGGCTGGGCGGCACCTGAGGGGGCAGCAGCAAGAGCTGCAGCTGATCTGCACTGGTGAGTGAGGCCAGCGGGCTGACAGCGGGGGCTGCCGGGGACAGCTGCAAGCCCTACCCCGGCTGCGGAGGGCTCTGCTCCTTGGGGCAGAGCACCCTGAGATTTCAGGGCCTCGTGGCCCATTCTTGGCCAGCAGCTTCGGGCTGATCCCCTTGCTCCCTGCTCCCTCCTGGCCATGGCAAAACCCAGCTGCGACGGGCCTGGCAGGCAGCTCTCCTCAGCTCCCCGCAGCTCCAGCTTCTGACCGTGCCGCTCTTCCTCTCTCTTGCAGCCCTTGAAGACAAAACAAATGACATCAGCCTCGCCGTCGGAAGCCTGGCAATTCAAACACTGTGCATCCTCAAGGCAGGGGAGCGGGCTCCCATCTCCAGCTTCCAGTGGCTCCGAAATCACCTGCGCAGGGCGTGGAAGACACGGCCTCGTCTCTCGCGGCTCGGCTGCCTGCCCTGCCGGAGCTCTGAGGAGAGCTGATCCCAGAAGCTCTTTTTGCTGGGGCCACCTGAGTCAGGAGGAATTTTCTTTTTCTTCAAGAATGTTCTTTTCCTTTTTTTCTTTTCCTTTACAATGTAAATATAGACTATGTTGTAATACACAGACTCCCAAGATCTTTCTTTTGCTGCCCAGGGTCCGCAGGGCATAGGGGAGGAGGGGGAAAAGGGTGCTTGTGCTCAGCCAGCTGCCCAGGCATGCGGTGGGCAAGGGGAAATGGCCAGAAGCCCCTTGGCCTTTGGTGGTTCTGCTGAAGCCTTTGTGCTGCCCACGGAGCGGCTGGGCAGGGGGCGGAGCTGCGGGGATCCCTGCCAGAGCGGTGCCTGGAGATGGCCACAAGGCCTGTGCCAGGCAGGAAGCGCCATCCGTGTCCTCCCGCCCGTGTGCTGCTGCCTGCCTTGCCGAGGGCTCCCAGGTGCCTCTGGATGGGGCTGCTCTGGAGCTGCTGTGGGGCTGCGGCGCTGCTGCCGGGCAGCTTGGCCGGGCTGGGGCAGGGCCTGAGGGGCTGGGGCGCTGGCAAGCCCTGAGCAATGGGGCTGTCAGAGGCCACAAGCAGCCCCCTGGCAGCCGCCTTCCTCCTGCCAGAGCTGACTGGCAAGACGGATCCCGGGCACTCTGCAACTAACAGCATCAGTGTTGTTGGAAACCCAAATGCAGGGAAATCTCCGACCTTTGGTCTTGTCAGCAAAGCTTAGCATTAAACACAGCATTTGAGCTGAGACCTTGGAAAGGGCTTCCAAACTCAGGTGCTAGAAGCGAGAATGCGGATTTCTAGTTTATAGCAGAGACACGGGGAGGAAAGTTGAAGTGGAGGAAAGTTTAGAGTTTTAGAGTTCAAGATCTAGAAAAAATCAAAGTAGTTCCAATGGTAAACGAGAAGTTTAGGATGCAGTGCTGTAGGTTTGTTGCATCATGGCATGATTGGCTAAGGAAGCTTCCACTGTAGCATGATGTGGGAACCCAGGAAATTCCTTGGGCTGCCCTGCAGGACTCGAGACCCTGTCAGAGGGCTCAGAGACCTTGGCATAGAGCCCAAGACCCCTGTGCCTTTGATTTAGCCCTTGGAAAAAACAATTCCTAACCTTGTATGAAGAATGGCAAGCCACAAAATGATAGTGAATTTAGCACAGAGTGGAAAGCTAGATTTTGGGGGTTTTTAGAATGGGGCTTCAGGGGGCAAGATGGAGGAATCTGGACATGTCCAGCCTTTCTCCTTCTTCTTCTTGGCCTCCGTCTTCTGCTGCGATGCTGGCACTTTTCGATTGGTTTAGAGTAGAAGCTCACTGTCTAACGTAGATGATAGGTATTGGAAAGGAATTGTAAATATTGTACAGGGAGTTGTTTTTAGTAGAAGAAGATAACACCGCCCCGGCGGAGGCAGAGTGCCTTAGACTGTCTTGCTGAGCGGACCTCGGCAGGACAGGAGAAAGAATTTTATAGATAAGATACAATGAACAACCTTGAGACCGAGAAATGAAGAGCTCTGACTCCTTCTTCCACCGCCGGGCTGGGAAAAGAGACTTTCTAACTTTTCTCGGGGTCACTCTGAGCAGCTAGAGACCCCGAGAGCATGAGTCCCTAAGAGGAAATCTTGAAGGATTGGGTCCAAAACAGAAATACCCTTGTTGGCCGTGTCTTCTTGGCCAAGAAGTCCTTCAAAGCTCTTGCAACTACAAGTCTTGCGGCCCTGTGAGCCGTGCGCTGGAGATGGGAGCCAAACTCAGCCTTCCTGTCTCTGTAGAAGAGAAGAAAAAGCAATGGCATCACCTAAAAAATTCAGAGGTGCGCTCTCTAGCTCCTTCCAAACTCCTTCAAGTCGCCCAAAGTGTGATTTAGCTACAAATAGATGAGAGGGACTCTTAGTGCTGCTGGCTCTTGGACTCCAGAGCGGCTGCTTTAGAATCTTTCCCATAACCCTGTGTAGTTATGTGCCAGCAATGTCTCCTTTGAAGAAACTTTCCCAACTGACTTGCATGGAGGCTTGTTTGAAGGGTGTTTGAGGAGAAAGGCTCCCAGCAGAGGTCTGGCCTTTGGCCTAGCTCTGTCCCCTGCTGATTGTGAAGTGTGCCATCAGCAGCAGGGCTTTCTGGGCTAAAAATATCATCAAGTCACTTGGACTTGCTCTTTTCGGCCTATAAAAGCTGGAGCCACTTTTGGGGCAAATTTGGAGACCTCATCTATGGGTGAATGGAGCAGCTAGGATTTCCCCAGTTGCTGGGAATGGTTCTCCAGGTGCCTGGTGTAAAAGGGGGCTGCCCAGCAACTGCGCATCTGCAAGATAATGAACAGTTGTCTTGGTTTGAAGAGAGAGGTGTCTGCAAAGGAAGGCAGAAGTCTTCTCTGAAAGGGAAAATGTAAATCCCCAGCCCTCAAAGGATCCTAATTTAGAAATTCAAATGCTCTCAGGGAAAGATATGGGGATAGGACTGAGAGCCCGCAGAGCAGGGCAGCGTTTGCTGATGCTCTGAGCCCTTCCTAAAGATCCTGTGGGGCTGCCTTAGACACCTGGGGCCAGGCATTCCTTCCAAGTTGGGCCACTTTGGCTGGGCTGGGGGCGGCCCCAGGGCAGGCGGCAGTGTGTGCAAGGGCCCTGGCTGGCACGCTGCAGCACGGTCACCGTGCCATGGAACGGAACCCGGTGTCCAAGGGCCCTTTGTGACACGTGGGAAATAGAAGCTTGCCCGGGAGCTGGGAGCATGCAACGGGGCACAACGGGACAGAGAGGTGCCGTGAGGAGCCCCCACACAGCACGCTCGTTCCCGTCTGAGCCCGAGCTTTTCCACAGCCTTTTCCCAGCAGCTGAGCTCGAGGCCAGCGCACAGAACTCGGTGACCCGTGGCCTTGCGAGGCTTCTATTCTGCAGCTGCCCTCAAGGGCAGAGCGTGGGACTTGGTGCCCCGGAGCTTTCCCAGGGCACCTCTCCTGCAAGTAGCTCCAGTCAGAGATATGGAGCAGAGACCCCCGAGAGTGCCCAAGATGGCCTGGCTGGAGGAGGAGGAGGAGGAAGAAGGCCCTGGAGCTGCCCCAGCACAGGAGACTGAGGAGGTGGTGCCTTTCCATCCACCCCAGGAGGGTGAGTGGCAGAGCTGGGCTGCAGGGCTGGAGCCTGCAGACAGCTTGACCCCATGCCATGCCACCCCATGCCATCCCACCCATCCCATCCCATCCCATCCCATCCCATCCCATCCCATCCCATCCCATCCCATCCCATCCCATCCCATCCCATGCCATCCCACCCATCCCATCCCATCCCATCCCATCCTATCCCATCCCATCCCCTGGGGAAATGCCCACGGACAGGACGGAAGAGGGCCGGGGCAGACACCCCGCAGTGGCCGTGCTCCATCCCCTGGGGCATCCCGGGGCTCTCCCAGCCTGGAGGACGCAGGGCTGGGCTGTGTTCTCCGGCCTCTCCCGCAGCCCCTCAGCTCTGGCTGCGCTCGCTCTTTGCCAGATGCAGCCCTGGAGCGCACACAAGAGCAGGAATCCAGCCGTGGCCGCTTCCGCAGAACAGCGCAGGTACCTGCAGCCACCCCCAGCTGGGCTGGGCCTGCTGTCCCTGCTCAGCCCAGCACCGTGTGTGCAGCACTCCATGCAACATCCCCGGCTTCCTGCCCTTCTCCTACAGTTTGTTTGCGACTTCATCAGGAGCATTCAGCAGGAAAAGACCAGCACCATGGGCACTGGGCCCAGAGCTCACTCCGAGCTCCTCCATCATGAGACCAGTGCCGCCCTGCTGGATTTGCTCCTGGAGAAGGGTGTTGCCAGGCCAGAACAAGTAAGCAGCCTGGGGCCAGGCTTCCATTCCCCCATGAGTCACGTGGCTTTCCCAGCCACGCCTGCTTGTCCCTGGGAGCCTTTGAGGGCATGGCAGTGTGCTGGGAAGGGAAGTACTTCTCTGGGGACCCTGGGGACATTGCTCCCTCTGGCAGCTTTCCGAGTCTCCCCGTGCCTTCTCCAGGTGCCCGCCATGGTGAGGTTCATCCACCAGTGGCTCCTGGCCAATGATTCTGCTGAGCACAGGCTGGACAAGGCCCTGCTGAAACTCACCAGAGCACACCCGGGTGACACAGTCGTGACGCTCCTGCGTGTGGCCCCGTCCTGTGACAGGTATGGGGCCCACCTGCCCAGAGGGCTCAGGCCTCCCCAGCCCATCACCCTGTACAGCCTGCCGCAGGTGTCTGAGCAACAGAGACATCCAGGGCCCTCTGGCTGCTGCCTTTCCCAGCCCTGGCACGTCGGCCCCTGAGCCTGCTGCCATGCTCCCTCCCTGCCCCTCAGGGCTCTGTCCCCACAGGCCTGGGCTGCCTGGCTGCTGCTGGCCAGGGCCAGTGGGCAGAGGCAGAACTGGCAGCCAGCTCAGCTCCCCCCGGTGCTGTGTCTGAGACCCCACCTGAGACAGAGCTCTGACCCCGCAGAGCTGCCATGGCCATGTGGAAGACCATCATGTGCTCGTCCAGGACTGCAGAGCCAGTGCAGCTGATCCTGCTGGATGTGCTGGGGAGCTGGCCAGAGCACAGCACGTGCACCTCCGATGGGGACCAAACGGCTGTCTTTGGCCTGGCTGTGAGTTTCTGCAAGTGGCCTTTGCTGGCCCCAAGGCCGCCTCTCCAGAGCTCTCCATCCTCCTTCCCCCACTGCATCTGCCTGCCTCACGCAGAGGCCTGAAACCTGGCCCAGGGGCAGCTTCAGGCCCAGCAGGCCCCGTGCTCCCCCTGCCTCTCTCCAGGCCTCTCCCTGCCACGCTCGGGCCCTGCCAAACGGACGCCTGGGCACTGAGCGCTGTCTCGGGGGGCTTTGTTCTTTGCAGGCAACCGTGGTGATGTGGAAGATCCTCCAGGAGCCCCCTGTCCCACGTGTGGTGAGGCCGTATTTCCCCCGCCTATTTGTGCATCTGCTCTTCCAAGTGTTCTTCAGCACAGAGGAGATGCCAGAGGAGATCCAAACCTTCTGGAAGGAATGCTTGGAAGAGCACGGCCTTGCCATCAGCCCCAACAGGTGCTCCATCCCACTTCTCCTGTCCCTGCCACGTGGCCTGCCAAGGAGCCTGTGCTGCCAGCGTGACCTGGCCTTTGCTGTGCACACAGGTTTGCAGTGCAGACCCTGAAGTCCCTGCTCTGCCAAAAGCAGTACAAGGATGTGGTAGTGTCAGTGGAATGCAAACGTGGCTGGGACACGCTGCTCTGTTCTGACACCCGCCACTATGCCGTGGGTCTGCTGGCCAGGTGAGACTCCCCTTCTCCCCATTGCTCCCGGCATTTGTGCTTTGTGCCCGAGCTGTCCCACACATACCCCGAGGCCCTGGGACACACTGAGGGATGCCTAAGGACACACTGAGGGACGGCCAAGCAGACTGGAAAAGGTTTGGAGGGGAGAGAGCGCAGCAGGAGACACCTCCTTAAGGGCCCAGGGCCCCTTGCAGAACGGTGGTGAAAGACCACCAGGCTCTGTGAGCCTGTCCTTGGAGAGATTTCCTCAGCTTCCTGGTCCCTTTTTCGCCCTCCTAGGGAGATGTGCCATGCTTGTCTTCGGTTGTGTTCCAGTATTGCACTCCACCTCCTCTGGCTGCTCAGCACACAGGAGCCACACTGGGATCTGCCCGCCCTGGCATTCCTTGTGGAAGTGAGCCGGGTGTCCAGCGCTACCTGGCTGAGCTGCCTCCCAGCTCTCTGCCCTCTCGTCGCCGCAGCCACCTGGGACGGTGCCCGCGCCCTGTGCTGCTGCTGCTGCTGCTGCTGCTGCTGCTGCCTGGGCCCAGCCCTGTGCGGCTCCGGGCTCCTGCCGGCCGGCTCCCTGTCACTGCCCTGTGCCTTTCAGGTCCTCGAGTGCCTGGACCCGAGTGAATGTGGTGACAGTGTTGTGAAGGTCTCTTCATGGTACCTGCAGAGCGAGTGCAGGGAGAGGCGTCGCCTGGCGCTCAGGGCCCTTCTCGAGCTCATTGATGATCCCTCAATGAGATCCCTCAATGAGGTGAGAAGGGGGCGGTGGCTGAAGCTGTGCTGAGAACGCAGTGGCTTGGCCTTGCCTGGGCTTGGGGCGCTGGGGCAGCTGCTCCCAGCTCTCCTGCCTCCCACTTCAGCTGCCCCAGTGCTTCGGGACAGGCCTTTGGCCTCTGGGCCCTGCAGCAGCAGGCTGGCCTTTCACAGACTTGTGTTCCGCACAGGCCGAAAGAATGTGGAGCTTGACCGAAAGCCGCATGGACCTACTGGGGGACAATGATGCAGAGATAGCTGGGATGACACTCATCACACTCAGCTTTATACTCCTGCACAAACACATTCTGATGGCAACCCCCATTGCCCTGCAGCTGGCTGAGGCGCTCCTGCCACTCTTTGACCACGTAAGGCTCTGTGCCCCCAGCTACAGCCACTGGCTGCTGCCTGGAAACTGTGGGCCCTGTGCATTTCCAGCCCTGTGCCCAGGGGGCCCTGGACGAGCCAATGCTGAGGTATTTTTTCCTTTTTTTTCATACAGGATAATAGCCAGGTACAGCTGCTCTCCATCAAACTCTTCCGAGACATGATGGAGTATTTGGAAGAGAGAGAAAAACCTTTGGAAAGCCCTGTGCAACAGAGCCTGCTTCCACTCTTCTTGCACTGCAATGATGAGAATCAGCGTGTGGCAGAGGTGAGGACTGGTGGGCTGCTGCTGTCCCCCTGGCAGGGGGCTGGGTTGCCTCCTGCCCTGCGCCTGCTGGACCGCAGCCTCCTGCAGGCCATAGCACGGGGAGGTGGGTCCCGTGCCCTGGGCTGTGGGGCCATCTCCACGTCTCTGCTGCTCTCCAGGCTTCTCGGGAAACACTGCTTTATGCGGTCAAGTTCATGAAGAGGAGGGATCTCAAAAAGCTGCTGAAGGAGCAGAAACTGTGGAAGTTCAGCAAGTACCTGGTAAGGACAGCCTGGAAGTCCCAGGCTCAGCCTGGAGAAGGCCCCTGAGGGCAGTGCTCAGTGTGCGGGGCCGAGCAGCTGTGTCCCTGCCCGCTGCTGCGGCCAGAGGCCGCGCGGGCTCTTCTCCAGACTCCCGTGGGCCCCAGCTGGGTGCCCATGGAGCCCCAGACTGGCGGGGCTGCGGGCCGGCACCGCAGCTCCCCGGGCAGCCGCCGGCCCTCCGCCCCCTGCCCTCGAGAGCCCTTGGCCAGCGGCTGCTGGCCGCGCCTCAGGGCTGTGCGGCCAGGGGAGGCCGGGGCTGGGCGGAGCCCGCGCCAACCCTTCCCTCCTGCCGCTCTCTGCAGCTGGCAGAGGACAGGAGCCAAGCGGCCGAGCACCTGCGCCAGGCCCTGCGCTACCTGCGGAGCCCACAGGAGCCCCTGCGAGAGGCGGCCATCAGGTTCATGGGTGAGCCACGAGCCCGGGCTCCCTCCCCGGCCCGGCCCGCCGCAGCTCGGCCCCACCCCTGCCTGCTGCCCCGGCAGCGCCAGCCGGGCCCGGCGCCGTGGAGCCCCGCCCGGCCTGGGCATTGCTGCTGCCGCCCTCTGGCAGCCGTGCCCTGCTGGGCCAGCAGCCCGTGTGGCCACAGCGCCGGCAGCGCCGCTGGCAGGGAGCTGTGCCGCTGGCGCCCTGACAGGCTCTGTGTTCACAGGCATAGCTGGGCGGCACCTGAGGGGGCAGCAGCAAGAGCTGCAGCTGATCTGCACTGGTGAGTGAGGCCAGCGGGCTGACAGCGGGGGCTGCCGGGGACAGCTGCAAGCCCTGCCCCGGCTGCGGAGGGCTCTGCTCCTTGGGGCAGAGCACCCTGAGATTTCAGGGCCTCGTGGCCCATTCTTGGCCAGCAGCTTCGGGCTGATCCCCTTGCTCCCTGCTCCCTCCTGGCCATGGCAAAACCCAGCTGCGATGGCCCTGGCAGGCAGCTCTCCTCAGCTCCCCGCAGCTCCAGCTTCTGACCGTGCCGCTCTTCCTCTCTCTTGCAGCCCTTGAAGACAAAACAAATGACATCAGCCTCGCCGTTGGAAGCCTGGCAATTCAAACACTGTGCATCCTCAAGGCAGGAGAGCGGGCTCCCATCTCCAGCTTCCAGTGGCTCCGAAATCACCTGCGCAGGGCGTGGAAGACACGGCCTCGTCTCTCGCGGCTCGGCTGCCTGCCCTGCCGGAGCTCTGAGGAGAGCTGATCCCAGAAGCTCTTTTTGCTGGGGCCACCTGAGTCAGGAAGAATTTTCTTTTTCTTCAAGAATGTTCTTTTCATTTTTTTTCTTTTCCTTGACAATGTAAATATAGACTATGTTATAATACACAGACTTCCAAGATCTTTCTTTTGCTGCCCAGGGTCCGCAGGGCATAGGGGAGGAGGGGGAAAAGGGTGCTTGTGCTCAGCCAGCTGCCCCGGCGTGCAGTGCTGCAGGGAAGATGGCCAGAAGCCCCTTGGCCTTTGGTGGTTCTGCTGAAGCCTTTGTGCTGCCCACGGAGCGGCTGGGCAGGGGGCGGAGCTGCGGGGATCCCTGCCAGAGCGGTGCCTGGAGATGGCCACAAGGCCTGTGCCAGGCAGGAAGCGCCATCCGTGTCTCCCCACCCGTGTGCTGCTGCCTGCCTTGCTGAGGGCTTCCAGGTGCCTCTGGATGGGGCTGCTCTGGAGCTGCTGTGGGGCTGCGGCGCTGCTGCCGGGCAGCTTGGCCGGGCTGGGGCAGGGCCTGAGGGGCTGGGGCGTTGGCAAGCCCTGAGCAATGGGGCTGTAAGAGGCTACAAGCAGCCCCCTGGCAGCTGCCTCCCTCCTGCCAGAGCTGACTGGCAAGACGGATCCCGGGCACTCTGCAACTAAGAGCATCAGTGTTGTTGGAAACCCAAATGCAGGGAAATCTCAGACCTTTGGTCTTGTCGGCAAAGCTTAGAATTAAACACAGCATTTGAGCTGAGACCTTGGAAAGGGCTTCCGAACTCAGGTGCTAGAAGCGAGAATGCGGATTTCTAGTTTACAGCAGAGACACGGGGAGGAAAGTTGAAGTGGAGGAAAGTTTCGAGTTTTAGAGTTCAAGACCTAGAAAAAATCTAAGTGGTTCCAATGGTAAACAAGAAGTTTTGGATGCAGTGCTGTAGGTATGTTGTGTCTGTACTAGAAAGTCCCAGGGACAAATGTTTGCCAATTAACAGCTTTAACTGGGAGGATCAATTCCTGTTGTGCTTGTACCAGAGTCTGGGCACAGAGGGGGTTTCCAAGGAAAATCTTCGTCCATGTAGGGCTGAGGCTCTGCAGGCTGGTCCAGCCCCTCTGGGTGCTCAGGAACAGGGGTTGCAGTGCACCCTCATTAGCCCTGGGGCTGCCCAGGGAAGAGCCATGGCTGAGGCTCTGCAGGAGCAGGCAGGCTCAGCCCTGCTCCAACATGGGATCCCATGGCACAGGACACGCTGGGATTTGCCCCTGCAGCTACCAAGTGTGTCCAGAGAAACTGCAGGCAGAGGGTGACCTCAGTCAGTGGGACCCCTCTGTGCACAGGGACCCTCACTCCTGGCGTGGCTGTGCCAGCTCCTCCAGGGACCTCCAGCCCTGGAAACCTGGAGCAAGTGGAAACCACAACTTTGCAAATGCTGCCTGTGCCCAAAGTAAATGCAAAGAGAACTGGGATGTGAAAAAGAAAATTTGTTTATTTCCAGAATGTGGGGAAATATTGCAAGGTCTTGAGATATCGCAAGATCACGCAGAACCCCTCCCCTTTTACTGTTACTGACCGTTGCCCCCTGTTATAAAAGACTTTGTCTAACTGTTAAAAAAGGCCAGTTACTGTCCACCACATTGGTGTATGCATGTGCTTGGCCCGTGTGGCAGAGGCGTCACCACAGAACCGTCCTCGACCTTGGACGCCACGTCCCAAGCGGCAGCAACAAGTGGTGCCAAAACCCGGGAACAATCCGGGAAGCGGGAATCGCCTGGGCGAGTGGACGGTGGCCGGAGCAGCAGGACTGTCTCCAGCGGGGAGGACGTTCCCAGAGGACCGGCAAGAGGGAAGGGTCTCCCACTGGTATTCGGCGAAGGAGGAGGGCTTGCGCCAGGAGTGGCGAAGGAGGAAGTCTCGCGCCTAGGACCGACGAAGGAGGAATGCTCACGCCGGGGCGACGAAGGAGGAAGTCTCGCGCCAGAAAATTGGCGAAGAAGGAGGGCTCGCGTCGCAGCCGGTGGAAGAGGAGGTCTCGCGTCGCGATTCAGCGAAGGAGGAAGTCTCGCGCCAGGACCTGGTGAAGGAGGAAGTCTTGCGCTGGTAGCCAGCAGTGGAGAGCATGGAGCCCCTTGCTAAGGTCATTTTTAAAATTCACAGAGACTGGGGCATAGATTGTGAGCCAGGCGATTTTGTCCTCGCAGTGTCGAGGCTCCTGCGCGCTGGGGTGATCAGGCATCCGGAGGATATCTTCCGCCCGGAGGTATGGGATAATTGTACTGGGGCCCTAGTGGAGGAGGCTATGTCCTCTGGCTTGGGGCGGAGTCTAAAATCATGGGGCAGGGTCATGTGGGCACTGAAAAAGGCTCAGCCGGTCCAGCGGGAACGGGGAAAGTGGAAGGCCACCCAGAACTGCTTGTGGGAGGGGCCCCGGCAGGGTGCGGACGAACGTGCGTCCGCTGAATGTGGGGATTCGCAGCCGCGGGAGTGCTCTTCGCAGCTCCCGAGCCCAGGCACCGCAACTACGGGGAAAAAGCTGTCATTTTGGGACGGGCTGCTAGAGGAAGCGCGGAATGCGGCTGTTAACTCAGAGGTGCAGACTGCAGCCGTCGTTAACTCAGAGGCGCAGAGCGCGGCCGTTATCTCAGAGGCATGGAGCCCCGCTGTTAACTCGGGGCCGCAGGGCCCCACCGTTAGCGGGGAGGCGGGGGGCGCCGCCATTGATTCGGACCCTGAGGGAGCTTGGGCGGGGCGCCCGCCCTATGCACCGTGGGGTGGCATGCCCCCGAAGCGGGGGGATGCGGAAGCGAGCGCAATCGGCAGCGGTGGAGAAGGGTTGCAGGACAGCGCAGATAAGCGCGGGCTTAACAGGAGGAAAGGGCATGGAGGGGGAACTGATGCCGCTCGGGATACGTGTTGGAAATCTCATCACAGGGCACTGGCCTCCCCCAGCAGGAGGCGGGGCGAGCCTAGAGGTAGGGAGCGGCACAGGGCTAAGGCGAAGGGGCAGGGTCGGAGCCTGACAAAAGGGTCTTGGAGCCCGGAAGTCTCCAGCCAGTCGAGTTCTGGAACCGAGTCAGACTCGAGCTGGGATGAGTGGTTCCGCAAGTGGTCCATTGCTGACCCTGACTCTTATTCTGATGATTCGGACTCAGACAAAAAGGGAGCGGGAGCACGTAAGGGTAGCCGTCGCAATCCCCCCACTTGGGTCAAGGGAAAACTAGAAAAAAAACAAGCTCCCCTTACGAACTGGAGGAGAATAAAAATAGCGTGTGCCGAGTGGGCCCCTTCAGCCAAGTTAGCGTTTCCCGTCCAGGTGGGGGGGCCAGGCGGAAACCAAAGAACCTATACACCTGTGAACCCCAAGGACATACAGGCAATTGTCAAAGCGATTGCGGACAGAGGGATTAATTCAGCCATGGTCTCTACTCTCATCGACAGTGTTTTTGGAGGGGATGACATGCTCCCATTTGATATCAAACAGACATGCAGATTAATTTTTGATGGGGCAGGAATGATTGTATTTAAACAGGAGTGGGAGGACAACTGTGCAAGGCAGTTGGCTTTGGTTACCGGGGCAGACCATCCACTGCATGGTTCCAGCTTGCAACGCTTGATGGGCATGGACCCAACTATGATCACCCCCCAGGCGCAGGCTGAGGGCCTTCGAGCCCATGAGGTAATGACAACAACCCATGCTGCCAGAGAGGCTATTCACTCTGCATCTAAGGTTATCGCCACACCATCGCCATGGTCTACCATAAAGCAGAGCGAGAGCGAAGGCTTCACACAGTTTGTGGACTGCCTCCAGGCAGCAATTGATTCCTCTGCTCTACCATCGGAGGCAAAGGGCCCTGTGCTAGCAGAGTGCCCGCGCCAGCAGTGTAATACTGCCACAAAGGACATCTTGCGGTCGCTACCACCTGGGGCTACCCTAGCAGAGATGATCAGGCATGTCGTTAAAGAGGAGCATCTAGCCCCAATTCAGGCAGCTGTCCACACTGCTATAACTAACATAATGGCATGTTTTAAGTGTGGCCAGGCACGGCATATTGCAGTGAACTGCCCTCAATCAGGATACCCACCGACAGCTGTTCCCCCACGCCAGACGGGGCCTAGGGGGCCCTGCTGGACATGTGGAAGGAGAGGGCATTTCTCGAGGGAGTGCAAACCCAAGGATCAGGGAAACGGGAGGGGGAGGGGGCGCCCGGGCCACACTCAGCCCCCTCCCACTTGTAACACAAAGCGGCCTGGATGTGCCAATTGCCAATGGGGCATGGAGCTCCCGCACCCACTGCCCCCTCCCACTGTCAACTTCACAGCCCAGCCAATGGCCCAGATCAGTCCATCCACACCCCAGGAATACCAAGAACGGCTCCCTGGGGACGAGGCCCCTGGGTGGCCCTGGCCATGAAGGCGTGGGAGCGAGACCCATGGGTAGCCTTCGCTGTGAAGGTGGGCAGACACCCTCTAATAGTGTGGGCTGTCTGCCGTCTCTATAACAACCCTGATGGCCCTGCTATCTGTATCCCTTTTTGGGCTGACACAGGATCAGATGTCACCGTCATTCCCAATATACACTGGCCCTCACAGTGGAAGTTGGAGGAAGCCCCCATGGTAGGTGGGGTTGGAGGGCTGTCTCACGCCCAAAAAAGCACCCAGCTTGTAACGCTTTGCACGGAGAGGGGACCGGGGAGAACCATTACCCTCTCCCCATATGTGATGTCCGAATGTCCACCCTTGTTAGGGAGGGATGCCCTGACCTTGTTGGAGGTTAAAATGACAAATTTATTCTAAGGGACACTGCTACACACCCACAACTGCCCATCAAACTGAGATGGAAATCACTAGACCCAGTGTGGGTCGAGCAGTGGCCCGTGTCTAAGCCTCGAATGACTGCCCTTCTCGAATTAATTACCCGGGAGCTACAGCAAAACCACATTGAACCCTCCACAAGCCCATGGAATACTCCGATCTTTGTCATACCCAAACGATCTGGTGAGGGTTTTCGTCTCCTACATGACCTAAGGGAGGTGAACAAAAAGATCCAGCCTATGGGCCCTGTGCAAACTTCATTGCCAATGAATTCTATGGTGCCCAGAGGACAACCCTGTGCAGTACTCGACATCAAAGACTGCTTCTTCTCCATCCCCCTGCATGATGAGGACAAAGAACGGTTTGCCTTTTCAGTCACCTTCCCGAACAGCCAGTGGCCCAACCTGTGCTTCCAATGGCGGGTATTGCCTCAGGGAATGGTCAACTCCCCTGCCATTTGCCAAATTACGGTGGACCGAGCTCTAGCGCCAGTCCGACAGAATGATCCCACCACGACCATTATCCAGTACATGGATAACATCCTGATCGCCGTGCCATCGACAGGTCAGGTAGACCAGCTAGTGTCTGCGATCTCAGAGACCTTAAAAGCAAATGGGTTCGAAATTGCCAGTGCAAAGATAAAGAGGGGACCATGTGTGACCTTTTTAGGGGTGGGAATCTCAGACTTCTATATAACCCCTCCCCAAATAAAAATTCGCCGAAACATCAGGACACTCCACGACATGCAGCAGCTGGTGGGATCCCTACAATGGCTTCTTATCATCATCCTGATCCCTCCTGAGGTCATGGATCCCCTAAACGACCTCCTGAAAGGCAAGAGCCCATGGGAGCAAAAGGTGCTGATGCCAGAGGCAGTGAGCTCGCTTGACTTTATTGAACGTCAGATGTCAGTGAGCACACTCGCCAGGTGGGACTCAAATGCACCGGTCGATTTGTATGTCCACCTTACAAAGAAAGGGGGAGTAGGAGCGCTGGCCCAAGGACCCCCTGATAAGGCCCAACCAATACAATGGGTGGTCTTGGGAAAACCATCGCGCGCCTTTTCCCCAGGAGTTGAGTGCCTTGGTAGCCTCGTTATGAAAGGCAGAAAACTTGCCCTGAGACACTTGGGCACTGAACCTGCCAGGATATATCTGCCCTTCCGTAAACAGCTTTCCGCACAGTCATCAATAACATCAGAGTACCTGGCCATAGCCCTCGCTGGATTCGGGGGAGAAATTCATTATGCAGCAAAACCCCCTTGGACACAGCTGCTCACGGTCGTCGACATCGACCTACCACCTAAGGTAATTGACCGGCCACGAGAAGGACCCACAGTCTTCACCGATGCGTCTTCACTAACCTCCACTGCAGCTGTAGTATGGCAGTCAGGAGAGTGGTGGCATTGTATTAAAACAACAAATCCTTCGTTTTCAGTCCAACAACTCGAAGCAGCCGCCGTGGCACTAGCATGTGGACTGTTCCTGGAGGAACACCTTAGCATCGTGACTGACTCTATATTCGTGGCCAAGCTCTGTCTAGCCATGGCTGGACCCGGTGTGGCAGTATCTGTGGTGGCGACAATGCTAGAAGAGGCACTTTATTGGCGAAAGGGCACCGTGTCTATCATCCATATCAACAGCCACAGTCCAGTTAAGGGATTCTTTCAGATTGGCAACAACAAGGCAGACGCCGCCACAAAAGGGCTGTGGACCCTAAGAGAAGCCCGCCAACCACACGAATTCTTACATATCGGGGCCAAAGTGCTCGCAAAGAAATGCGGGATCTCAGCCGCTGATGCTAAGCACATCGTCGCCTCATGCCCCTACTGCCAAAAATCACCACTGTGGTCCAGCGGCGTCAACCCCCGGGGCCTCAAGGCCGCCGAAATATGGCAGACAGATTTTACATTATGCCAGCTGCTGAAACCCCGAGCATGGCTTGCAGTAACAGTTGACACCTACAGTGGAGTAATCGTGGCCACGCAACACCAAAAGGCAGATTCTAAAGCAGCTATCCAGCATTGGTTAACTACCATGGCATGGCTTGGTATCCCGAGGCAAATTAAGACAGATAATGGTCCGACTTTCATTTCAAAATCAGTCCGAGCTTTTGCATCAAGGTGGGGTATAACTTTAGTCCACGGCATCCTGTATAATAGCACTGGACAGGCCATTGTCGAACGGGCTAACCAAACCTTAAAAACTAAACTGGAGGTGCTAGCAAAAACAGAAGGGTTTACCAATTCCATCCCACAAAAAGACCAAGCATGCATCCTAGCAACCGCCCTGCTAGCTTTGAATCAATTCCCCAGGGGAGATGAAATGAAAAGTCCTGCCCAGAGTCACCGGGCCACCCGGGCACTAGAAGAAGGCCCACAAGTTATGATTAAAAATGACTTAGGAGAATGGGAAACAGGTTGGAGGCTGGTACTCACAGGGCGAGGGTACGCAGCCGTTAAGAAAAATAATAAGATCAAATGGTGCCCACTTAAGTCGATAAAACCAGACCTTCAGGGCAAAAACTAATGAAATTTGTGAAGTCTGTTTTGCAGGACTGAATCCTCAGACACCCCCGCGACCTGTATGCCCTGCTTCCTAAAGGCTGCGATGAATCATCGAGCAGCCCAATGGCAGACCATCCCGGGGTCGTGAAAGAACTCAATGACCAAACTAAGGGAGCGGCCGGCACAGAGAAGGACAGGGGGGGAAAAAACAGCTCAGCAAAAATGTAAAGAGGTATCCATCAAGTAAAGTTCAAGCTCTGGCCAGGTTCTAGCTCTACTTGGATGGAATGCCAGGTAACCCAGAGTTCTTCCCTGTGTCAAAGGATCAAGGGGCGATTTGGAGGGAACATAAGTCCAGACATGGACTCTCCAAATCCTCTCTAATTTAAGATCAAACAGGTCGCAGACTCTGGGAAAAATAATTCGGTCCTAGGAGGTCAACTAAAACAAAAAAAAACAAACTGAGGAGGTCCTACAAAGATGTTCAAAGTATTCAAAGATAGGGTTCAGTCAGCACCATGACTTGTCGCCTTACATTTTAAACAAGTTTGTTTTGTTTTTTTTTTTCAAAAAAAAAAAAAACCAAAAAAAAAAACAGTTAGAGATAGTCAGCTTTCCATTTGTTAAACATTTGCAGTTACAAGTTTATTGCAGTTATGTTATATTGTTCAAGTTAATTGCATCTTGTCAGCTACACGTTTCCTACTTGTCAGGTTTGCTTTATGTTTTTAACTGATCATAAAAGGGGGGGGGAAATGTGGGGAAATATCGCGAGGTCTTGAGATATCGCGAGATCACGCAGAACCCCTCCCCTTTTACTGTTACTGACCGTTACCCCCTGTTATAAAAGACTCTGTCTAACCGTTAAAAAAGGCCAGTTACTGTCCACCACATTGGTGTATGCATGTGCTTGGCCCGTGTGGCAGAGGCGCCGCCACAGAACCGTCCTCGACCCGGGACACCACGCCCCAAGCAGCAGCAACACCAGAAGAACAGCAACAATACAGAACACTTTTTCAACGTAAGAATATTTGTAACAACAACAATCCATGGAACGTATCTACAGAAGAACCTATCTTGCAAAAATATATGAAATGTATTTGCAGAAGACAAAAAAAAAAGTCCTAAATCCTATTCCTGAAGACAACAAACTGTAAAACCTATGTACAAAAGGGTGGCATCCCTGTCCGGAATGTCCATCAGTCCTGGAAGAAAAGCAAGTGCCATGGTCACTCCAGTCAGGCACAGAGGGCTCTTCATGTGCCCCCAGGCTGGCACATGCTGGCACAGCCGGACTTTGCTGCCAGAGCTGAGCCTGGCTGGGTCTGGGATGGAGCTCGTGTGGCCCAGAGCGAGCGCAGGACAGGCTGCGGATGGCACCAGACTCCAGCGCACGGGGTGCCACGTCCCTGAGCAGGGACCAGCCCAGCTCCAGCCTGGCAGCAGGGGCCCACTCTGCCTGTGGGGACCACATGCCTGTCCTGCTGCTGGCATTGGTCTTCATGCCAAGATCACAGCCTCTTCCTCATCTTTTTCATCAATGTCCATGTCTTCAATGTACTCTTCCATTTCCACTTCCATCTCCTCTTCCACATCCACATCCACTTCCATTTCTTCTTCCACATCCATATCCACCTCCATCTCTTCCTCTCCAGTCTCTTCCTCCATTTCCACATCCTCCTTTATATAAGTCTGGATATCCACCTCCATCTCTTCCTCTCTGTCTGTGACAGCCTGCAGAGGTGGCAAAACCTCAGAGTGGGGTCCCTGTCCCACACCATCCCACAGAGCTGCACCCCACCTGGGCAGCTGGCGGTGTCCCCCTCCATGGAATGGCACCATACCTTCCTCAGGACAAACGTGAGCATCCTGCAGTGGTGGATGACAAAATCCAGGCACTGGGGAGCTCTCAGGACTGATGGAGGGAGCAGGTGACAAGAAGGGCGGCAGGGGTGGACAGGAGCAGAGTGCAGCGTGGGCTGACACAAGGGCCAGTGGTTGAGTTGTGCTCTTTGCTGGGTGCTGGCAGTTCCACCTGGAACGGGGGATGTGACATCACAGTTCCCAGGAGCCCAGGGCCAACTGAAGTGGGCAGCAGGGATCCCTGGATGGTTGGGCTTGGAAGGGACCCTGAAGATCATCTTGTTCCAAGCTGAGCAATCTTCCCCCAGGCCTTGGGGGAGCCCTGTTGCCAAGGATGGGGCACCCACAGCCTCTGTGCCCAGCCTGGGCCGGTGCCTCACCACCCTCAGTGTAAAACAGCAGCTCCCTTAGATCCAGCTTCAATCAGCCTCCTGCACTTGAAAGCCATCCCCCTTGTCCTGTCAGCAGAGGCCCTGTTGAACACCCTGTCCCCTTCTTTCCTGTGGGACCCTTCCAGTCCTGCACAGCCACAGTGAGGCCTCCCAGGCTCTTTCCAGGCTGAGCATCCCCAGCCCCAGCTGGACAGCAGTCAGTCAGATCAGGGCATGTCAAGGCTGAAGTGTAGCAAATAGGAACTGAGAGATGGAAGCTTTAGACCAAGGTTTGACTCTAAATTGTACAAAATTAATAACAGTGGAGGGAAAAGTGGTGGGACACTTGTTCTTTCTAAATGGTGAATTTTATTGTATTTTTTCTTCTTTTCTGTCATGCTGACCCAGGTTTTTCTGTTGGAAAGGAAGCTTGGCACAATGTCCACTGTCTTCTCCATTGCTGAAACACCAAGCAGAGTCTGGACAGGCTGATGATGCAGAGTAAAACCTGCAAATATACTGGTGATCCTGAGCCTGGGGGTGCAGCTAAACCCAGGCAAAAGGAATTTCTGGAAAGTTGAACCTGGTTTCTTTTTCCATTTTCTTGAGTTTGGCTATGCCAACTTAACCAGTCATTTATAAAAAAGCAAATAAAAAGCTCAAACCAAAACAGACAAAAACCCAAAGAAACAAACCCATGCAAACCAATCAAACAGATAAAAAACCCCAAATAAAACCAAAGGCAATGAGGAGTTAGTATTAGTTGTGAGGATATCACAGCAGGCAAATGGCTTCTTCCCACAGGATCACCATAAAAAGCCACATCTAACAGCTGCTCCAAAATATACCCAACAGGAGAAAAATAAAAAGTGATCCATGGCAACTTTGGGGGCAGCTCCACATGAAGGTGAAGGATGAGCCCTGGTACAGATCCAGCATTCCCCACCCTCCAGGCTGCTGTTTGCTCCTGATGAAAGACCCTTGCAGGACTGTGGCCCCTCTCCGTGCAGTGTAAATCATTGCCACAGCTCTCAGCTGAGCCACTGGCATTGCCAGAGCAAGATCCAGGCACCATCCTGAGCATCTGTGGAAGCTCCTGAGCATCTTCATGCCTGGAACCACAAAACACCTCAGGCTCTCCCTGGACTGGCTTTTCAGGGGAGGTTTCCATATCCCTGGGAGATCTGTTCATCCCTCAACATGTCTGACTTTGTGTACAATGATGCATTTGGGTTCCTCCCTTGCTCCTGTGTGCCAGTGAGAAACCATCCATGTGAATGGAGGATGTTGTGAACAGGAACATTTATTCCTGGATTGCCATTTTGCTTCACTGTCACTCAGCTGAACATTGTCCTTATCTGCGGTAACCGTGACTTTAAAAATCCCGCCTGCGCTGCCGTTCCCGCCTGCCAGCCGACGGAGCGGGGGGGGAGTGCGCGGTTTCGCGGCTCGGTGCGCGGGAGCCGCTCCGTCGGCAGGGACGCGCTGGATCGGCGTTCAGCTCTGCCAGAGGCGGACAAAAAGGCACGGCACCTGTAATAAGTAGCAATACGTTTGTTCATTAATTTAATCAATAGCTAAATAATTATACAATATCAAAGCAATAACTAAATAGCTAAAACTGCTTGATTTTTAAATGTATAGCCACATATGGTTCACATATGGTTGCTTGACTTGCAGGAGTCCTATAGTGCTTTGGGAATTCCATTGTAAAGAAAAGTTCACCTAAGAGGTCACAGAGGAGAGCTGTAATAACAATCCCTAAACTCACAAGAATTGCTTAGGCTTGCAGGAATCGTATAGTGTTCTGAAAATTCCACTGTATAGGTATGCCTTAGAAGGAAAAGTTCACTCAGCGGTTAAAAGAGGAAGACTTGGAGCCTTCATCCCACGACCACCAGAAGGCAGAAAAAGACCCCCTAGCAACAGAACGTGCAAGTGCAAAAGACAGACCACGTCATCCCTGGACCCGGGAGAAAAAGGCAATAAAAGGTGGACTTTGGGGATAGGAACGGTGCGAGCTTAGAGGAGCGGAGACTCCCGGCCGCCCAGCACTGAACTTTGCTTATTCTTGCTTGCATAATAATAATAATAATAAATTTATAATTGTATGATCCTTGAATCCAGTGAATTCATTTATCACCCTTCCTTCCTTCCTTCCTTCCTTCCTTCCTTCCTTCCTTCCTTCCTTCCTTCCTTCCTTCCTTCCTTCCTTCCTTCCTTCCTTCCTTCCTTCCTTCCTTCCTTCCTTCCTTCCTTCCTTCCTTCCTTCCTTCCTTCCTTCCTTCCTTCCTTCCTTCCTTCCTTCCTTCCTTCCTTCCTTCCTTCCTTCCTTCCCTTCTTCCTCCATCTTTTAAGTGATGTTGGCATTTTTGGATTAGAGTAAAAACTCACTGTCTGACATAGGTGATAAGTATTGAGAAGTTATTGTCAATAGTGTACATGTAGTTTTTAGTATAAAAAGATAACACCACACAGTTCCCCATGGTCCCTCACAGGCCCCTCATGGCTCCCTCACAGTTGCCCAAGACCCCTCACAGCCCCTCACTGTGGATGCCATGGGACACAGAGAGAGAAACAGCAAGTGTTTCTCACAGCAGCTGGTGAGAATTATTAGCAAGTTGTAAGAATGTGAGAACTTCAGTATAAACAAGCTGCAAGTGGTGTTCTTCTACTTCGTCTTTCTCTTCTTCTCAAGGACGGTGTCTAAAGAATGTTTTTGTTAACTAGCCAATCAAACAGAATATATCGTATGACTCTATAAAAACCGCACGGTTCTCTTGAATTAAACCTTCTTTTAGTCTTTCTGCAATACTGCCTCCTGCCTGTTCCTGTGTCATTCTGGGCGCAAGAGTGACACCTCACGGCCCTTCATGGCCCCTCATGGCCCCTCACAGCTCAAGGCTCTTCACGGCCCCTGAGCCGCCTCCGGCCCCGCCATTGGCGCCGCTCTTTGCTGCTGGCCAATGGCGGCCCGAGTCTGCAGTGACGTCACCGCTCGCCGGGCAAAGGAAGGCCTGGGGCTGAGGTGCCCCGGGCTGGCCGGGAATGGGGTCCGGGGGTCCCCGGGCTCATGGAAACGGGGGATCCAGGGGCTGGGAGAGGAGGATACACGGGAAAGGGGGTGCAGGGGGTGTCGGGGCAGGATAAGGGGGTTCAGGGTGTCCTGCATCTGGGGAAGGAGGTGCGAAGGGTCCCAGTGCCCAGGAATGGGCATTCAAGGGGGTCCCCGGGGGGCTCCCCAAAGCCCCTCCCAGGGGGCAGCAGGAGCTGGCTCAGGAGCTCTGGGCAGAGCAAAGGGGGTGACCCCGGCTTGGGGGGGACATGGGGGACTCACCCACGCTCCCGGGGGGACACGACCCCCGGGGACCCCCCCTCACCTTGTCCCGCAGGGGAGGCCGAGCCCCAGCCCAGGCAGACGAAGCCCCCGAGCCCCGGCAGCATCTTGGGGGGCGTGCGGGGCCGGGAGGGGCAGGATCCGGGAAAGGGCGGCGGCTGCCGGGTTCCGCGGCTGCCTGGAAACCACGAAGGCGGCGGCAGCGTCTGTGACAGCGGCGCGGCCTCAGTTGCCTGAGAACGCGGCCCTGGCTGCTTGTGCGCAGCCTGGGCTCCTGCAGGCGGCTTCACCGGGCGATTCGCCAGGGGAATTGTTCGCGGAGCATTGGCCTCTGCAAAGTTCCTGAGCGTGCAGAGCATTGGCCTCTGCAAGGAGTTCATCAGCGTGCAGAGCATTGGCCTCTGCAGAAAGTTCCTGAATTTCCTTTGGAGGTAAAGATTGACTCAAGTTGAACTTTTTGGTTTTGTCTCATCTGCACTCTGAGAGAGAATGCCAAAGGGAAATACAGGATGGGATAATGCCCGTCTGCTGGTGCAGCAGTTCAGTGGTCTGCACTGTCACAGACATGTTTTATGAAAAATCCTTTGGGTTTTTTCTCCTGAGAAGCTGAGAGAGCTCAGGAACAAAATGTAAACAATGGTTATCTGCTGCTGTGGAATGCAACAGGTGCATCTGTGATTGGTCTCCTAGAGTTGTTTCTAATTAATGGCCACTCACAGTCAGCTGGCTCGGACTCGCTGTCTGAGACACAAGCTTTTGTTCATTCTTTCTTTTTCTATTCTTAGCTAGCCTTCTGATGAAATCCTTTCTTCTATTCTTTTAGTATACTTTTAATAGAATATATATCATAAAATAATAAATCAAGAGTCAGATCCTCATCTCTTCCCTCATCGTAAGACCCCTGTGAACACCACCACAATGCACAGCTGAGTGGATGAACAAAATATGCTCTACTGATTGTGCTTTTTTTTTTGCACTGAAGGAATGCAACATTTTCTAAATGTACTGGTCCATAATTTTTTTCCCATCTAGTGGTTGCTTAAAGTGCTTAAAGGTGAATGAGGTCTGTTCAAGTTTCATCAAGTTTCAGTGGGTTGTTATCATCTGGTTATTACAATTATTAGAGAGAGGCCTGTGAATTGAGGTGCAAACGAGACCATATGCCAAAATCAATAGTCTGGATTTTATGTAACAGTAAATAGGAGGAAGAGAGAGAGAAAGGAAAAGAAAAAGAAGCGAGGGGGTGGCGGCAGGGGGGGGGCGGATGGGGGGTTGGGTGAAGGGGAAGAAAGAGAGTGACAGATGAAGTGAAAAACATCACCATTCCATGGATCCTATTGGCATACCATAAAATCCTCTTCTGGTCTTCTCTGTGGTGAGGTCTTGCAAAACGTAAGACTCCAATGGATTCCTGCAGATTTGGGCAAGGTGGGACCTCCCAGGTGCCTCCCTGGGGTGGGGCAAGTTGGACTCTGTCTATTGCTACTTTCAAATAATAGAAAATCTTTAGCATCTGTCTGTCCTTTGAGTCTGCCATCAATTGGCTTCTGGATTTTCAGATCTGTTGTGTTGCTTTGCGTGCCCTGCAGTTGTCTGGTGCAAGGCCTCAGGAATGGGTCTGGGGGCACTGTGGAGGTCTTTGGTGGGAGGTTTGTGTGCAAACCTGGCCTCAGCAGACGAGTCTGTGGCTATGACTTGCCCACCTTGAAGCCAGACAGAGCTGATTTTCAGGACAGCTGCTGGGTTTGGCTTTGTTGTGGATAGGTTTTTCTCTGCAGCCTTGTTTACTCCTCCCAAGCCCTGAGCTAATGGGACAATAGTGTCACCTTTGTCTTGTCTCAAGTTCCCTTAGGCAGCTTAACTCACAGTGCCAAGTTCCAGTCCAGAGGCATTTTCAGGGGAGGGTGGGCTTGGGTGGTCGCAGCTTCTTTATACAGTTTTGTCCCAATGGGCAGAAAGTCCTTTCTAACAATTTTTAAGCCATTAGCCATAACATTCCAGTCTCTCCCAAGTCCTGTGAGGAGCAGCTGAGAGAGCAGGGGTGCTTTAGCCAAAAGAAGAGGATATCCACTCTAGCTATTTTAAAGTAATATTTAGGCTGCAGCTTTGTCTGTTCTAACTATTGCTAATGTTCAGATTTTTAGCTCCAGGTTTCAGTATGATCCATCTTTGAATTGCACAAGGCAGCCCTATAGCTCAAATAAAGTCCAACTAGAGGCCTAACATACTAGCTACTTAGACCAAACAAGCACTTAGCTACTTTCAAATCATAGAAAATTTTTAGCACCAGTATATGCCTTGAATCTGCCATGAATTGGGTTCTGGATTTTCAGAGTTCCATTGTGTCTTCTTCCAGTTTTGTTGAGGCATTGTCACTCATCTGGGAGATCCTGCCTTCAAAATGGCTTCTGGATTCCCAAAGAAGACCTCGACACCTCGTCTTTTGTCCATGGAAAGACTGACATCTTTCACTGTAAGTACCCACTGGGCTGTGTTAAGGCTGCAAAGTGCCCTGGTGTCCCTGCTCTCCCTGCCCCTGCTTTAGTGCAAGCAAGAAAATGCTTTAAGTAGGTAATAAGCAGAAATATTCTAGTAAGGCTACCAAACACAAGTAATAAATGACACAATTATGAAGGTTTCTTTTTAGGTGAAGAGAGAAGGGGAATTGTGGGAATCCACAAAATTAGAGGGTTTTGGGAAAGCTGCAAAAGGCAGGCCTCAGATACAGTAGAACTGTGATTAGAGCTAAGCAGCTGCCATGAGATAGGTCACCAGAAAAATTATTTAAAAAGTAGAAAAGCAAGGACAAATAGAACAATGGTCTGTGTATTAAGGCTTGTCTAGAATAACTCTCTAAGCTACAGAAAAGTTTATCTAGCAAGATATTAGGAGGGTTAGGGCTTAATAATGGAGCTCTGTGCATTGTGTTTTAAGGCTTACAAGCAGGTATTGTATTCAAAATAAGCAAGCATTGTTTTAACCAAAGGTACGAGTGCTTATAGTGGTTGGATAGAACTACTGTCAATGTGCTTTTGCTTTGTGTGATTGGTCAAGAAACCTATAAAGGAAGTTGTAACATTAAGTTCTTGGTCTGCTGCCTGGGATGTGAGCTGCTGGCATCTTCCCATTGTCATAACCATGTAATGAGAGTGATGCTGGAAAATAAAACAGCTCAAGGCAGTTCCACAGCAGTCCTGTCCCGTTTGTGATTTGTAAATAGCCCCCTGCTGGTGTCAAGACCAAGCTGCCCTTGGGCACCTGAGCATGTTGGGGGGGGGAAGCTCAAACTCTGCCCAAAGCCCTGTGAGACAGGGCTGGTCTCAGCTGGAAGAGCTTCCAAAGCAGCTGTTCTCTCCCAGCTCCTGTGTGGGCACGGATCCAGCCCTGCAGACACAGTGTACAGCAAAGCAAGTTATCTGCTGCAGCACGCCCAGAAGAAAATGTCTCAGCATCTTTGTGTCCCAGATGTCTTTTATGAAAAATCCTTTCCTTAGGATTTTTCCTCCTGAGAAGCTGAGAAGCCTCAGGAACAAAATGTAAACAATGATTATCTGCTGCTGTGGAATGCAACAGGTGGATCTTAGATTGGCCCATGTTGGATGTTTGTAATTAATGGCCAATCACAGCCCAGCTGGCTCAGGAAGAGAGTCCAGGCCAGAAGCCTTTGCTATCATTCCTTCCTCTTCTATTCTTAGCTAGCCTTCTGATGAAATCCTTTCTTCTATTCTTTTAGTGTAGTTTTAATAAATTATATATCACAAAATAATAAATCAAGCCTGCTGAAACATGGAGTGAGATCCTCGTCTCTTCCCTCATTGTAAGACCCCTGTGAACACCATCACACCTTTGTTCTGCAGGATGGTGGAAATCTTCCTGTGCTGGGAATTGTCCCCTGATTTTGGTTTACCATGTGTTGATGGTATCTCTCCCAAAGGAGTTGGCTTCTCTTGAAAGCTCTGGATTGGTAGGAATCTTGAGGGCTGTACAGTTCTTTCCTGCTCCCTGGAGCCAGGGCCACAAATGTCCCTTGGTGTCTGGAGCTCACTTGACTGAAGATGCCCCAGTGCTGAGGCTCTGTCCAGGAGACCCCTTCCCTCTGTTTTCTTCTCTGGAGGGGTCTGTGAGCCCAGAGAGAGAAAACAAATGCTAACTACCAGAGAGAACTACAACTTGCATGCATTCCTGTGCTCCTCACTCTTGGTACAGGGTTCCTTTCTTGCCTCTCTTGGACTCAGCCAGCAGTGATATCTCCTTGCTGTGAGTTCTCAGTGCTGTACAGGGATGGAGTCAGGGCAGTCCTGAGAGCTCGTCCCCATTCTTTGAAAAGGTCACTGCCTCAATGCAATGAACCTAAAGAGGAAAGAAATGCCCAAAGAGCAGAAATCCCCAACCATGTCACATGCAATCACGGAGAAGCTGATGGGACAGAGCCATGTGGTTGGAGTATGTGTATTGCACTCTGTATTGTAAATTTATTGGTGCTGAGTATTTCAGCAAGCAACTTCCAGGTCTCCCAGGACTGTCCTGGACAATGTGATCACAAGTTGTTCACCAGTGCCACTTGTTCAAGAAAAGCCTTTCTGAACAAGCCCAACTCTGAGGCTCTGTCTGGTTTATTTTTGCCTTTCAGCTGCTTCCCTCTAAGTTCCTGTGGGAGAAGTTTCTCAACATGAAGAAGAAGGCCAGCAGTGGCGGGAGTTTTCTACCCAGAATTGGCCCATGTGTAGACCTGGGGAAGACTGGTCCAAAGGTAGCCTTTTCCTGCTCTTCTCCTTCTGTTTGATGGGAAGTTGGAAGAGGGTGTGTGCTTGTGACAGGCTTGCCTCCAGCAAAATGCCTCAGTGTGCAGGTGCTGTTGTCATTGCAAGCTGCTGTTAGAGGTGGGCTGGGAGTCCTGATCTGCACTCAGCCAACACAAATAAGGTCTGCTGAAGCTGCCTACGTGTAGCTGCCATTGCTGAAACAATGGGGGGAAGGCTGGGGACACAAAGGCACAGCATTGCCATGTGCCATTCTCCTGCTGAAGGAGCCACCTCTTGCTTTGGTGTGGTCACCATCAAATGCTCGGGGTCGCAGGATTCCCTCTGGAGTGGCAGCGTTGGCCTTGGAAGGCCGAGGACCTGCAGGAATGACTTCAGCTTTAACAAAACAAATTGCCTTTATGCTTTGGGCTGGAACAATGTGTTGGACCCTGAGGGGGTGTTAGATTTTGCAGGCTGCCAGATGTACAGGGGAGTGGCCCTGGGCAGAGGGGAATGGATGTGCTTTATCTGGATCAGTGCCTTCTTGGAGGTGTGTTTGAAGCTGCTTTTCTGGCAGGACTGGCTCAGTAGAAAGCACAGTCCCAACAGGTAGGTGACTGAGGTGGGCTGTTGTTATGAATGAGGTCCCTATATGTCTAATTTAATAAACCAACATTAGAATTTAGCAGCAATTTTAATTGAGCAGCAATTTCATATGAAATCATGCAATCAAATATAATCAAGCAGATACAAAATAATTTGGCAGTGGTTTGGATAAAGCATAAGCAAAACCAGTCAGGATCCAGGGGGGTTTTCTCACCCTGCCTCCCATACAAAAGATAAAGAATCCAAACACAACTTCTAGACTGGATGCTAATACATATTCATCACTAATTTTCTGTCAATCTCCTCCTATTTTTGATTCTTGAAATCTATGTCACTGTACTGCACAGTGCATGCTCTGCTTGTTTCTAAGGGGTCTTTTGGTTTTGGTGGTCACTTCCCACGAAGGCTTCTCCTCATCATCACTGTCCTTTGAACAACCCCACAAGCTGCACATGCACCCCAAGTCTTGTGTTATAGAAGCCAGCATTATATTCCAAAAAGAAGCCTTATGATTTCATCGATACCTGGAATCATCCCAATTTTGTCCATTTCAAGGCCGATTCTTTAATTATCCTGAGGCCTATTGCCTTTTGGGGTGTTACTTATATCAAACTACATCCTGCATCCTGTTTTCTCATGAACATCTGAAAACGTCTGTTTTGTGACACTAATTCCATATCCTTTTCCTCTCTTACTTTTTAACAAATATTTTCTAAAATATTTAAAATATAGTTACAATTGTTAGCACGCATCAGATTCATCTATCACAGTGTTGAGCAAGAAATTGGCAGCAAGAGCCATGTAAGACACTGGTTAAGGATTGCCCAGACAGAGCAGGGGAGAGTTTTCTCCAAGCAATGCCTCTGCTCCAGAATCATTTGCTGTTGTTTTGGGCCCGTCGGTCCGCCTCGGCAGCGGCGGTGGTCCCCGGCTTGCGTTGTTGAAGCCGTCGCCCTTCCTCGGCCTTAAGCCGGGGACCCGCGTTGTGGTGGGCAGAATTTTTTTGCCTAGTTTTTTTTTTTTTACGAGCCCGGCACCCGACGGAGAGCCCCCCCAGACTGGTCCTGGGCGAGGCGGCGGCGCCTCGCCTACCTCAGTCGTGGCCGGATCGACTGAGCCACTTCTGCCGGGCGGGGCCGGGTTTACCGCGCCGGGTCCGTTGCTTTTTGTTGAGGTGGGCGGAGTTGGGGGGGCGCCGCCAGGCCTCTGCGGGCCTTATTATTCTTCTCTCACGGCCCTAAGCTGCGGCATCGAGAAGCATTGCGACGAAGGCGCGAGTGGGATGCTGGTGGGTCCATCGTGGGGAGGCAGTGAGGCGCGTACCTCGGTCCCCACCCCGGGCCCCTGGCCCTGCGGCCCCCATGGCTTGCACGGGTCATTGTGTAGGCGCCTCCGTGTGCCTTTTTTGTCGTGCTGTCCCCCGGCTTTTTTTCTGGAAGGGAAAGCTGACCGCCACGAGGACGGGCGAAAGCCGGTGGCCCGTGGTGCCAGGTCGGGGGCACTTTTTTTTGCACTCTCGGACGCGTTTCCCGGGCCGGAAGTCGGGGGGGGCCGCCGAGTTTCCCCCTGGCCTGGCGGGGGCCAGTCCAGTCCCGCCGTTGCCTAGCTGAAAGGGGAGCCGTTGTTGGCCACGGGCAGGTGGTGGCACCCCCCTCGCTCCTCTGCTGCCACGAGCAATCCGATCCGCAGGTGGGCTGGGCGGCCGTCGCCGTTGTCCTAGGACCGTGGCCGTGGCACCTTTGCCTGATTGATGTGGCTTTTCGGGTGGCATCGGAGAGGGCCCCTGGCGGGCCGGCTCTCCTTCCGAGGCTTCTCTGTCACAGGGAAGCGACGGCGGGGGGGGGTCCGGTGCTCGGGCAGAGCGGTCTCCATTCCAATTCGCTTCCCGCCGCAGTGCCCGAACCTGATGGGGCGCGGATACGGTTGGAACAGAGCCCAGTCCGCGCGCTCCTTTGCCGTTCTGCCGCCTGCTGCAGAGCGAGCCGCCCCAGCTGAAAAGTGGCCTCGGTGTCCAGGCCGTGCCTGCCTCGTCGGGTCGCTGCCTCCTCTAGCACATCTGGTGCTTTCCGCGCGGCCTGGTAGGGGGACACGCCGGGACAGGGTTCACTCCCTGTGAGCGGGGCCCTGCTTGGCCCAACCTCGCCGGCGGCCGGTCGCTCGCCCGTGGCCAGTTGCGGGCAGGTTTTTCTCGGCTTTGGTGGGGGGGGTGGGTCAGCCCCGGCCAAGCCCCGTTCTGCGCGCCGCGTGCGTCATTTCGAGCATGAGGCTGAGTCTCGAACCGGGGTGCAGACCCTGGGAAAAAAAGCGAGAGAGAGAGAGAGAGAGACGAAGCCTCGCGCTCCATCCGAGTGGCGAAAAGCTGTGCAGTGGTTGCGGCTCCTTGCCCGTGGCGTCGCGGGAAGGGCCGGCCACTGGGGTCGGCCGTCCACCAGGGTCGTCCCTCGCGCATGGCACTGTTCGGCCCCCCCCCCCCCCCCCCCCCCCCCCCCAGGCGCTGCTGGGCTGTGAAGCGGCCGGCCGCCGACCCGGCCACCGGCGCCCATCGCCGCCATGCCACCACCCGCTGCTGTGTCTTCGTCCTTGATGCCGCTCCCGCGAGTTGGAGCAGCGAAAGAAGCCCAGGGGGTCGGGGTTTGGCGCAGGGCGGGTTCGCTGGTGGGCTGGGCGTGTCCGGGTGCTCCATCCAGGCGCTCGCGCAAAGCTTCGCGCTGCCGTGGGTGGCGGCTACCTGGTTGATCCTGCCAGTAGCATATGCTTGTGTCAAAGCTTAAGCCATGCATGTCTAAGTACACACGGGCGGTACAGTGAAACTGCGAATGGCTCATTAAATCAGTTATGGTTCCTTTGGTCGCTCCTCTCCCACTCCTTGGATAACTGTGGTAATTCTAGAGCTAATACACGCCGACGAGCGCTGGCCTCCTGGGATGCGTGCATTTATCAGACCAAAACCAACCCAGGCCCGCCCAGCACCTTTGGTGACTCTAGATAACCTCGAGCCGATCGCACACCCCTGTGGCAGCGACGACCCATTTGAATGTCTGCCCTATCAACTTTGGATGGTACTGTCTGTGCCTACCATGGTGACCACGGGTGACGGGGAATCAGGCTTCGATTCTGGAGAGGGAGCCTGAGAAACGGCTACCACATCCAAGGAAGGCAGCAGGCACGCAAATTACCCACTCCCAACCCGGGGAGGTAGTGACGAAAAATAACAATACAGGACTCTTTCGAGGCCCTGTAATTGGAATGACCGCACATTAAATCCTTGAGCGAGGATCCATTGGAGGGCACCTCTGGTGCCAGCAGCTGTGGTAATTCCAGCTCCAATAGCATATCTTAAAGTTGCTGCAGTTAAAAAGCTCATAGTTGGATCTTGGGATCAAGCTGGTGGTCCGCCGCAAGGCGAGCCACCGCCTGTCCCAGCCCCTGCCTCTCGGCGCCCCCTCGATGCTCTTAGCTGAGTGTCCCGCAGGGCCCGAAGCATTTACTTTGAGAAAATTAGAGTGTTCAAAGCAGGCCGGCCGCCGGCATACTGCAGCTAGGAATAATGGAATAGGACTCCGGTTCTATTTTGTTGGTTTTCGGAAACGGGGCCATGATTAAGAGGGACGGCCGGGGGCATTGGTATTGTGCTGCTAGAGGTGAAATTCTTGGACCGGCGCAAGACGGCCTAGAGCGAAAGCATTTGCCGAGAATGTTTTCATTAATCAAGAATGAAAGTCGGAGGTTCGAAGATGATCAGATACCATCGTAGTTCCAACCATAAACGATGCCGACTGGCGATCCGGCGGCATTATTCCCATGACCCGCTGGGCAGCTCCTGGGAAACCCAAGTCTTTGGGTTCCAGGGGGAGTATGGTTGCAAAGCTGAAACTTAAAGGAATTGACGGAAGGGCACCACCAGGAGTGGAGCCTGTGGCTTAATTTGACTCAACACGGGAAACCTCACCTGGCCCGGACACGGACAGGATTGACAGATTGAGAGCTCCTTCTCGATTCCGTGGGTGGTGGTGCATGGCCGTTCCTAGTTGGTGGAGCGATTTGTCTGGTTAATTCCGATAAGGAACGAGACTCTGGCATGCTAACTAGTTACGCGACCCCCGAGCGGTCGGCGTCCAACTTCTTAAGGGACAAGTGGCGTTCAGCCACCCGAGATTGAGCAATAACAGGTCTGTGATGCCCTTAGATGTCTGGGGCCGCACGCGCACTACACTGACTGGCTCAGCTTGTGCCAACCCCCTGCCAGCAGGCGCGGGTAACCCGTTGAACCCCGTTGGTGATGGGGATCGGGGATTGCAATTCTTCCTCGTGAACGAGGAATTCCCAGTATGTACGGGTCATAAGCTCGCGTTGATTAAGTCCCTGCCCTTTGTACACACCGCCCGTTGCTACTACAGATTGGATGGTTTAGTGAGGTCCTCGGATCGGCTCCGGCGGGGTCGGCCACTGCTCTGCCGGAGTGTCGAGAAGACGGTCGAACTTGACTATCTAGAGGAAGTAAAAGTCGTAACAAGGTTTCCGTAGGTGAACCTGCGGAAGGATCATTACCGGTGGGCCGTGGCGCCTGCCGCGTCCTGCCGGGCCGTCCGTCCGGCCGTGCACACGGCATCACTCACACGCCCGCTCCATTCGCATGCTTGGCCCCTGGCTGCCGGCCCAGGTTCTCACCGGGGCCCACACGCCCTTCCCCTTCGCCGCGTGCCGCAGCCCTAGAGAGAGAGAGAGACCAGAGGCGCACGGCACCACCGGGCACGGGGGGTCAGAAGCAGGAGAGGGGGTAAAAGCCGCTTGGTGCGGTGAAGCGGGCCACGCGTGCCCGCCACTGTGCGCTCGGGTGGGGCTCACCCCGTGCTACAACGGGCGTCGCCCCCTGCCCCCCACACCACCCCCCCCCCCCCACCCTGGCCTTGCGCCGGTCTGCCGCTGGTCCGTCCCCACCAGAGAGCGGGGGTGCGGATGTGGGCCCCCGAGCCTCTCGCCGCTGTGGCCAGTGCCGCCGAACGCCAGTCAACGGTGTGCCGCGTGCGGGCGCGCTGGCGCGGCCTGAGACCTCCTGAGCTCGGCTCTCCTCGGTGTGCGCGCGAGAAAGCCGCCCGGGTGCTGGGAGGGAGGGGTCCTCGGCACGGCCCCTCCTGGAGGTGTGCCCATCCCTTCCCTCGCTGCTTCGCCCATCCAGCGACGGCTGGCCGTCCGGCTGTGGCAGCCGTCGGCGGCCGAGGGGGAAAGGGCGAGGGAGCCGGGTGGTGGGTATGCCTTCGGGGCTCGGAGGAGGCGGCTCCTCCGGCCTCATCCGCACCGGGGAGCGGGGCCTTTGCCGGCCGGCAAAGTTCCTCGCTCTCAGGCCAAGCAGCCCCCCTCTCGCACGGCAGAGGAACTCCAAGGGCCGAGGCCTCCGGGCGTTCTGGGTCGCGCTTCATGGCGCGCATGCGTGGGTGCGCCCAAGGTGTTCTCGGTGGTCAGGCCCGCATCTCCCGCGCCCACAGGGGCCCGCCCGCGCTCTCTCTCCTCAGACTGCTGTCGTGGTCTCTTGCGCACGTGGCGCCGCGTCCGGCGCCTCTCCTCCCCTCGATGGCCTTTTCTCCTCGAACGCGCAGCAGTGGGGCCATCGTCTGCGGGCTGTCCCCTGGCTCGACTGCCTGCCCGCTGGTGGGGGGCGAGCACTTGGCGGGCCCTCCGGCGGCAGAGGTTGGTGAGCGCGGGTGACCCTGTGCCGTGCGGCAGCGGTGCCGCTCAACGGGTGTCCCTCCCTGCAGGGACGGTTGGCTGGACGGCACCCGCCGTCGGCCGGTGGCAGTCCTGTCCCGGGCCCCGCTCGTCGCGTCCTCCAGCCCCCTTGCCGGCCGCGTGTGGGCCGCAGGAAGGCGTGCGGGGCAGCCGCAGGGGCGCTTCTCCCCGCCCGGTCTCTGCGTGCAAACGGGGAGAGCGGGCGTTGCCCCCCGGCTCAGTGCCGTACCGCCTTCTGCCGGGCGCGTGCCCGGGGCAAGGGGCCCCAGTGGGGCGATGTGGCGGCGGCGGTCCCGGGAGTGCGGCTCCAGCGGCGGCTGGTTCTGCCATCCAGCAGGCCTCAGGCGCTGGCAACGCTGGCTCAGGTCTTGGTGGCGGTCGCCTCCGGGGCGGCCACGAAGCGCATCCGCCGGTCGCTCGCCCGCCCGGTGGGGGAGCGGTCCCGCGGGAGGCGTGCCGGCGGGGGGCCGGTCGTTGTCGCATGCCCGTCTCGAGCCCGGGGGAAAGGCCGTGCAGTGGGGGAAGAGAAAAGCCGGCCGGGCAGCGGCGTGGCGGCGCTCTGCGAGGCCCGCCGTGTCGGGGCCGAGGGAGAGCCGGCATGTGCGGGGGCCGACAGCCGCCTGCCCCAAGCCGCGTGCCGTGTGTGTTGTGCGTGTTGTCCGGTGAAAGCAAGAAGCGCGCGGGCCGCTGTGTCCCCCGCATTCTCGCACGCGCCACCTGGCCCTCCGCGCGGAGGCCGGGCTGAGCCCAGGCACCTGGGCTGCTTCCAAAGGACGGCGTTTGTGAGGTTGGTGTCTCCCCTCGCAGGGGAAGGCGGTCAGGGGTGCGGGCTCCCGCACATCTTGGCCGGCCTTCGGAGAGTGGGTTGCTCCAGTGGTTTTTTTTCCTCCCCTTCCATTTTCTGTGAGCTCATACGGTCAAAGCCAGGCACGTGCCCCCGCGTCCTCGGCGCCAGAGTAACAAAAAGGGGCCGCTCAGAGTGAGCAGTGCCCGAAAGGCAGAAAACTCTTAGTGGTGGATCACTCGGCTCGTGCGTCGATGAAGAACGCAGCTAGCTGCAAGAATTAATGTGAATTGCAGGACACATTGACCATTGAGCATTCGAAGGCACGTGCAGCCCCAGGTTCCTCCAGGGGCTACGCCTGTCTGAGCGTCGCTTGACGATCAATCGCCATCCAGGGACCACGGCGGCGGCATGGCTGGGGTCGCCTTGCAGGCCCGTCGCCTGTGGCGGGTGGCGGCGGTGACAGCCCGCAGGTGCCTGGAGGGAAGGCGGTCAGGGGTTTGGCGAGGGAAGCGTTTCCCTAGGCGGCCTTGATCCCTTCCCTGTGGCCCGGCGGGCGTCATCGTTGTCGCGGTCGTCGTCGTTGTCATCGCCGCACAGGGCCTTCGTCCCCCTAAATGCAGACTCGGGGAGCGCTCCATTGCTCCCCACTCCCGGAGCGAGCCGCTGGGTGGAGCTCATCCGGCTAGGGCCGCGCCGCAGATGCGGTGGCACGGCGGCCTGGGGAGAGCGAGAGACGGCGTCGAAA